>NW_027465080.1:0-15000 GCF_043290135.1 Rhipicephalus microplus
CACTCCGGCGACAGCGACAACGGGGCCGACTTCGGGCACCGACTATCGGCGTATCTTCGACGTGCTCGCGGCCGACCGTCGACGAGCTACCGGCAAGCGCGTCTCGCCGCCGCTTCGGCGCGGCTCCCATTGCGACCTGGGTTACCCGAGCTCGACCAGCAAAAAAGAAGGTCGAAAAAAAATTTTTTTTTTCTGCGTCTGCCGGGGTGCCCCTATAATAGCAGCGATAAGCACCCAGACCGCCGTGGGTCGCTCGCCCCGGCTGACGTGGTTTTTCGTACTCCTGCAGCGGTCGCCGTCAAGCACGTCCAAATACGCCACTTTCGTGGGCGCTTTCGCGCTCTTTCGCGTCGCCGGTGTGCCAGCACTCACTCTGCCAAAAACGGCGAACATCCTAGTGGCGGTTCCCACTTTTGCGTCGGCGTCGCCAACCCCGCCCCGGCATACGCGGTTTGCCGTACTCGTGCGGCGGTGGCCGGCGGGCACGTCGAAAGACACCGATATCGTGCGCGAGTCGATGCTTCTTGGTCTCGCAGGAGGGCCGCCACTCACTCCTGCAAAAACGGCGAAGATCCGAGCGGCGCTTCCCACTTTTTCGTCGGCATCGCAAACCTCGCCCCGGCAGACGCGCTTTGCCGTACTCGTGCGACGGTCGCCGGCGAGCACGTCGAAATACGCCGATATCGTGCCCGAATCGGCCCCGTTTCGCTTCGCCGGAGTGCCAGCACTCACTCGGCCAAAAACGGCGAACATCCGAGCAGCGGTACCCACTTAGCCGTCGGCATCCCGAACTCCGCGCCGGCTGACGCGGTTGCCGAGCTCGTGCGACTAGCGACCGCGAACGCGTCTCGCGACGCCGCTTTCGTGCGCGGCTCCCATTGCGACCTGGGTTACCCGAGCTCGACCAGCAAAAAAGAAGGTCGAAAAAAAATTTTTTTTTTCTGCGTCTGCCGGGGTGCCCCTATAATAGCAGCGATAAGCACCCAGACCGCCGTGGGTCGCTCGCCCCGGCTGACGTGGTTTTTCGTACTCCTGCAGCGGTCGCCGTCAAGCACGTCCAAATACGCCACTTTCGTGGGCGCTTTCGCGCTCTTTCGCGTCGCCGGTGTGCCAGCACTCACTCTGCCAAAAACGGCCAACATCCGAGCGGCGGTTCCCACTTTTGCGTCGGCGTCGTAAACCCCGCCCCGGCAGACGCGGTTTGCCCTACTCGTTCGACGGTCGCCGGCGAGCGCGTCGAAAGACGCCGATATCGTGCGCTAATTGGCGCTCCTTGGCTTCTCCGGAGTGCCGCCACTCACTCCTCCAAAAACGGCGAAGATCCGAGCGGCGTTCTCCACTTTCGCATCGGCGTCCCGAACTCCGCCCGGGCTGACGCGGTTTACCGTACTCGTGCGACGGTCGCCGCCGGGCACGTCGAAAGACGCCGATATCGTGCCGTAATCGGCCCCGTTTGGCTTCGCCCGAGTGCCAGCACTCACTCGGCCAAAAACGGCGAACATCCGAGCAGCGTTTCCCACTTTCGCATCGGCGTCCCGAAGCCCGCCCCGGCAGACGCGGTTTGCCCTACTCGAGCGACGGTCGCCGGCGATCACGTCGAAAGGCGCCGAATTCGTGCACGAATCGATGCTTCTTGGTCTCGCAGGAGGGCCGCCACTCACTCCTGCAAAAACGGCGAAGATCCGAGTTGCGCTTCCCACTTTTTCGTCGGCGTCCCGAACTACGCCCCGGCTGACGCGGTTTACCGTACTCGTGCGACGGTCGCCGGCGGGCACTTCAAAATACGCCGATTTCGTGGGCGCATTCACGCTGTTTCGCTTCCCCGGAGTGCCAACACTCACTCTGCCGAAAGCGGCGATCATCCGAGCGGCGGTTCCCACTTTTGCGTCGGCTTCGCAAACGGCGCCCCGGCAGACGCGCTCGTGCGACGTACTCGTGCGACGGTCGCCGGCGAGCACGTCGAAAGACGCCGATATCGTGCTCGAATCGACCCCGTTTCGCTTCGCCGGAGTGCTGCCAGTCACGGCGCAGAGAACGGCGAACAAGTGTTTTTTTTTTTTTTTCCTAGAATTTGTGTTATAGAAGGCACATTTGATATCGGACGATAATTTTCAACTTTATCACGCGCACCGATTTTCGTGTAGAGGTTTGCAAGTTTATGGGAATTTCTCCACTTGGAATAATGCGATTTAGTAGTACTACGAGAACTTCATGGATGTACTCAAGGGTACGGGGCAAGTCAGTTACGTCAACACCTGCAGATTTTTTACACTTCAAACTGAAAATTGTTGGTTGTGAGTCCTCGTGTGATATTAAAGGCCGATTCGCTAACACATAGAACAAAGAAAGAAAGGAAGAAAAAACGCCCGCGCTCGCTCAAGAAACCTGGGTTCGCAACAAGTGGCAACAACAAGCAACCGAGCGAGTGCGCCAAAACCCGTGGCGGCCGAACAAACGCGAAGTCCCAACCGCGTCAGCCGGGGCGGCACGGGACAGGAAAAATCACTTCAGCCGGGGCGGCGGGGCACCGAATAAACCTCGTCACCTCGTCGCAGGATAAAAGAGGAAACAAAAAGTCTAAACAGCGTCTGCTGGAGCGAATGCGTAATAAAACAACAACAACAACAAAAAAAAAACACCCGCGCTCAAGAAGTCTGCAATCCTCACAAAAGGCGACTGTGACCGAGCAGCGTCAGCCGGGGCCGTGCGGAAACGGAAAAACCGCGACTACCGGGGCGTCGAGGCACCGAAAAATCCACTTCAGCCGCGGCGAAAAAAAAAACAAAAAGAAAGACGGAGGGGGGGGGGGGAACCACGTCTGCCGGGGCGAAGGAAAAAAAAAAACGCGTCTGCCGGGGCGAGCCCGGGTGCGGCACCACCGGGAAAACTGTGGCAAACAGACATGGCGATCGAGTGAGTGGGCCGCCAGCCAGGCTCAGCCAAAAAGTGCAAAGTCCGAACTGCGTCAGCCGGGGCGGCAAAAACCGCGTCAGCCGGGGCGGCGCAAAAAACCGCGTCTGCCGGGGCGGCACGAAACCGCGTCAGCCGGGGCGGGGCGAAAACTGCGTCAGCCGGGGCGAAAAGAAAAAAAAAAAACGCGTCTGCCGGGGCAAGCCCGGGTGCGGCACCACCGGGAAAACTGTGGCAAACAGACATGGCGATCGAGTGAGTGGGCCGCCAGCCAGGCACAGCCGAAAAGTGCAAAGTCCGAACCGTGTCAGCCGGGGCGACGCAAAAACCGCGTCAGCCGGGGCGGCGCGAAAACCGCGTCAGCCGGGGCGGCACGAAACCGCGTCAGCCGGGGCGGCGCGAAAACTGCGTCAGCCGGGGCGGCGCGAAAACCTCGTCAGCCGGGGCGAGCGAAAAGGGGGGGGGGGGGGAACCACGTCTGCCGGGGCGAAAGAAAAAAAAAACGCGTCTGCCGGGGCGAGCCCGGGTGCGGCACCACCAGGAAGACTGTGGCAAACAGACATGGCGATCGAGTGAGTGGGCCGCCAGCCAGGCTCAGCCCAAAAAGTGCCAAGTCCGAACTGCGTCAGCCGGGGCGGCAAAAACCGCGTCAGCCGGGGCGGCGCGAAAACCGCGTCTGCCGGGGCGGCGCGAAAACTGCGTCAGCCGGGGCGAGCCCGGGTGCGGCACCACCGGGAAAACTGTGGCTAACAGACATGGCGATCGAGTGAGTGGGCCACCAGCCAGGCTCAGCCAAAAAGTGCCAAGTCCGAACTGCGTCAGCCGGGGCGGCAAAAACCGCGTCAGCCGGGGCGGCGCAAAAAAACCGCGTCTGCCGGGGCGGCACGAAACCGCGTCAGCCGGGGCGGCGCGAAAACTGCGTCAGCCGGGGCGAGCCCGGGTGCGGCACCACCGGGAAAACTGTGGCAAACAGACATGGCGATCGAGTGAGTGGGCCGCCAGCCAGGCACAGCCGAAAAGTGCTAAGTCCGAACTGCGTCTGCCGGGGCGGCACGAAACCGCGTCAGCCGGGGCGGCGCGAAAACCGCGTCTGCCGGGGCGGCACGAAACCGCGTCAGCCGGGGCGGCGCGAAAACTGCGTCAGCCGGGGCGAGCCCGGGTGCGGCACCACCGGGAAAACTGTGGCAAACAGACATGGCGATCGAGTGAGTGGGCCGCCAGCCAGGCACAGCCGAAAAGTGCTAAGTCCGAACTGCGTCAGCCGGGGCGGCAAAAACCGCGTCAGCCGGGGCGGCGCAAAAAACCGCGTCTGCCGGGGCGGCACGAAACCGCGTCAGCCGGGGCGGCGCGAAAACTGCGTCAGCCGGGGCGAAAGAAAAAAAAAAAAACGCGTCTGCCGGGGCGAGCCCGGGTGCGGCACCACCGGGAAAACTGTGGCAAACAGACATGGCGATCGAGTGAGTGGGCCGCCAGCCAGGCACAGCCGAAAAGTGCTAAGTCCGAACTGCGTCTGCCGGGGCGGCACGAAACCGCGTCAGCCGGGGCGGCGCGAAAACCGCGTCTGCCGGGGCGGCACGAAACCGCGTCAGCCGGGGCGGCGCGAAAACTGCGTCAGCCGGGGCGAGCCCGGGTGCGGCACCACCGGGAAAACTGTGGCAAACAGACATGGCGATCGAGTGAGTGGGCCGCCAGCCAGGCACAGCCGAAAAGTGCTAAGTCCGAACTGCGTCTGCCGGGGCGGCACGAAACCGCGTCAGCCGGGGCGGCGCGAAAACCGCGTCTGCCGGGGCGGCACGAAACCGCGTCAGCCGGGGCGGCGCGAAAACTGCGTCAGCCGGGGCGAGCCCGGGTGCGGCACCACCGGGAAAACTGTGGCAAACAGACATGGCGATCGAGTGAGTGGGCCGCCAGCCAGGCACAGCCGAAAAGTGCAAAGTCCGAACCGTGTCAGCCGGGGCGACGCAAAAACCGCGTCAGCCGGGGCGGCGCGAAAACCGCGTCAGCCGGGGCGGCACGAAACCGCGTCAGCCGGGGCGGCGCGAAAACTGCGTCAGCCGGGGCGGCGCGAAAACCTCGTCAGCCGGGGCGAGCGAAAAGGGGGGGGGGGGGAACCACGTCTGCCGGGGCGAAAGAAAAAAAAAACGCGTCTGCCGGGGCGAGCCCGGGTGCGGCACCACCGGGAAGACTGTGGCAAACAGACATGGCGATCGAGTGAGTGGGCCGCCAGCCAGGCTCAGCCCAAAAAGTGCCAAGTCCGAACTGCGTCAGCCGGGGCGGCAAAAACCGCGTCAGCCGGGGCGGCGCGAAAACCGCGTCTGCCGGGGCGGCGCGAAAACTGCGTCAGCCGGGGCGAGCCCGGGTGCGGCACCACCGGGAAAACTGTGGCTAACAGACATGGCGATCGAGTGAGTGGGCCACCAGCCAGGCTCAGCCAAAAAGTGCCAAGTCCGAACTGCGTCAGCCGGGGCGGCAAAAACCGCGTCAGCCGGGGCGGTGCAAAAAAACCGCGTCTGCCGGGGCGGCACGAAACCGCGTCAGCCGGGGCGGCGCGAAAACTGCGTCAGCCGGGGCGAAAGAAAAAAAAAAACGCGTCTGCCGGGGCGAGCCCGGGTGCGGCACCACCGGGAAAACTGTGGCAAACAGACATGGCGATCGAGTGAGTGGGCCGCCAGCCAGGCACAGCCGAAAAGTGCTAAGTCCGAACTGCGTCTGCCGGGGCGGCACGAAACCGCGTCAGCCGGGGCGGCGCGAAAACCGCGTCTGCCGGGGCGGCACGAAACCGCGTCAGCCGGGGCGGCGCGAAAACTGCGTCAGCCGGGGCGAGCCCGGGTGCGGCACCACCGGGAAAACTGTGGCAAACAGACATGGCGATCGAGTGAGTGGGCCGCCAGCCAGGCACAGCCGAAAAGTGCTAAGTCCGAACTGCGTCTGCCGGGGCGGCACGAAACCGCGTCAGCCGGGGCGGCGCGAAAACCGCGTCTGCCGGGGCGGCACGAAACCGCGTCAGCCGGGGCGGCGCGAAAACTGCGTCAGCCGGGGCGAGCCCGGGTGCGGCACCACCGGGAAAACTGTGGCAAACAGACATGGCGATCGAGTGAGTGGGCCGCCAGCCAGGCACAGCCGAAAAGTGCTAAGTCCGAACTGCGTCAGCCGGGGCGGCAAAAACCGCGTCAGCCGGGGCGGCGCAAAAAACCGCGTCTGCCGGGGCGGCACGAAACCGCGTCAGCCGGGGCGGCGCGAAAACTGCGTCAGCCGGGGCGAAAGAAAAAAAAAAACGCGTCTGCCGGGGCGAGCCCGGGTGCGGCACCACCGGGAAAACTGTGGCAAACAGACATGGCGATCGAGTGAGTGGGCCGCCAGCCAGGCACAGCCGAAAAGTGCTAAGTCCGAACTGCGTCTGCCGGGGCGGCACGAAACCGCGTCAGCCGGGGCGGCGCGAAAACCGCGTCTGCCGGGGCGGCACGAAACCGCGTCAGCCGGGGCGGCGCGAAAACTGCGTCAGCCGGGGCGAGCCCGGGTGCGGCACCACCGGGAAAACTGTGGCAAACAGACATGGCGATTGAGTGAGTGGGCCGCCAGCCAGGCACAGCCGAAAAGTGCTAAGTCCGAACTGCGTCTGCCGGGGCGGCACGAAACCGCGTCAGCCGGGGCGGCGCGAAAACCGCGTCTGCCGGGGCGGCACGAAACCGCGTCAGCCGGGGCGGCGCGAAAACTGCGTCAGCCGGGGCGAGCCCGGGTGCGGCACCACCGGGAAAACTGTGGCAAACAGACATGGCGATCGAGTGAGTGGGCCGCCAGCCAGGCACAGCCGAAAAGTGCTAAGTCCGAACTGCGTCTGCCGGGGCGGCACGAAACCGCGTCAGCCGGGGCGGCGCGAAAACCGCGTCTGCCGGGGCGGCACGAAACCGCGTCAGCCGGGGCGGCGCGAAAACTGCGTCAGCCGGGGCGAGCCCGGGTGCGGCACCACCGGGAAAACTGTGGCAAACAGACATGGCGATCGAGTGAGTGGGCCGCCAGCCAGGCACAGCCGAAAAGTGCAAAGTCCGAACCGTGTCAGCCGGGGCGACGCAAAAACCGCGTCAGCCGGGGCGGCGCGAAAACCGCGTCAGCCGGGGCGGCACGAAACCGCGTCAGCCGGGGCGGCGCGAAAACTGCGTCAGCCGGGGCGGCGCGAAAACCTCGTCAGCCGGGGCGAGCGAAAAGGGGGGGGGGGGGGGAACCACGTCTGCCGGGGCGAAAGAAAAAAAAAACGCGTCTGCCGGGGCGAGCCCGGGTGCGGCACCACCGGGAAGACTGTGGCAAACAGACATGGCGATCGAGTGAGTGGGCCGCCAGCCAGGCTCAGCCCAAAAAGTGCCAAGTCCGAACTGCGTCAGCCGGGGCGGCGCGAAAACCGCGTCTGCCGGGGCGGCACGAAACCGCGTCAGCCGGGGCGGCGCGAAAACTGCGTCAGCCGGGGCGAGCCCGGGTGCGGCACCACCGGGAAAACTGTGGCAAACAGACATGGCGATCGAGTGAGTGGGCCGCCAGCCAGGCACAGCCGAAAAGTGCAAAGTCCGAACCGTGTCAGCCGGGGCGACGCAAAAACCGCGTCAGCCGGGGCGGCGCGAAAACCGCGTCTGCCGGGGCGGCACGAAACCGCGTCAGCCGGGGCGGCGCGAAAACTGCGTCAGCCGGGGCGAGCCCGGGTGCGGCACCACCGGGAAAACTGTGGCAAACAGACATGGCGATCGAGTGAGTGGGCCGCCAGCCAGGCACAGCCGAAAAGTGCTAAGTCCGAACTGCGTCAGCCGGGGCGGCAAAAACCGCGTCAGCCGGGGCGGCGCAAAAACCGCGTCTGCCGGGGCGAAATAAAAAAAAAAAAACGCGTCTGCCGGGGCGAGCCCGGGTGCGGCACCACCGGGAAAACTGTGGCAAACAGACATGGCGATCGAGTGAGTGGGCCGCCAGCCAGGCACAGCCGAAAAGTGCTAAGTCCGAACTGCGTCTGCCGGGGCGGCACGAAACCGCGTCAGCCGGGGCGGCGCGAAAACCGCGTCTGCCGGGGCGGCACGAAACCGCGTCAGCCGGGGCGGCGCGAAAACTGCGTCAGCCGGGGCGAGCCCGGGTGCGGCACCACCGGGAAAACTGTGGCAAACAGACATGGCGATCGAGTGAGTGGGCCGCCAGCCAGGCACAGCCGAAAAGTGCTAAGTCCGAACTGCGTCTGCCGGGGCGGCACGAAACCGCGTCAGCCGGGGCGGCGCGAAAACCGCGTCTGCCGGGGCGGCACGAAACCGCGTCAGCCGGGGCGGCGCGAAAACTGCGTCAGCCGGGGCGAGCCCGGGTGCGGCACCACCGGGAAAACTGTGGCAAACAGACATGGCGATCGAGTGAGTGGGCCGCCAGCCAGGCACAGCCGAAAAGTGCAAAGTCCGAACCGTGTCAGCCGGGGCGACGCAAAAACCGCGTCAGCCGGGGCGGCGCGAAAACCGCGTCAGCCGGGGCGGCACGAAACCGCGTCAGCCGGGGCGGCGCGAAAACTGCGTCAGCCGGGGCGGCGCGAAAACCTCGTCAGCCGGGGCGAGCGAAAAGGGGGGGGGGGGGAACCACGTCTGCCGGGGCGAAAGAAAAAAAAAACGCGTCTGCCGGGGCGAGCCCGGGTGCGGCACCACCGGGAAGACTGTGGCAAACAGACATGGCGATCGAGTGAGTGGGCCGCCAGCCAGGCTCAGCCCAAAAAGTGCCAAGTCCGAACTGCGTCAGCCGGGGCGGCAAAAACCGCGTCAGCCGGGGCGGCGCGAAAACCGCGTCTGCCGGGGCGGCGCGAAAACTGCGTCAGCCGGGGCGAGCCCGGGTGCGGCACCACCGGGAAAACTGTGGCTAACAGACATGGCGATCGAGTGAGTGGGCCACCAGCCAGGCTCAGCCAAAAAGTGCCAAGTCCGAACTGCGTCAGCCGGGGCGGCAAAAACCGCGTCAGCCGGGGCGGTGCAAAAAAACCGCGTCTGCCGGGGCGGCACGAAACCGCGTCAGCCGGGGCGGCGCGAAAACTGCGTCAGCCGGGGCGAAAGAAAAAAAAAAACGCGTCTGCCGGGGCGAGCCCGGGTGCGGCACCACCGGGAAAACTGTGGCAAACAGACATGGCGATCGAGTGAGTGGGCCGCCAGCCAGGCACAGCCGAAAAGTGCTAAGTCCGAACTGCGTCTGCCGGGGCGGCACGAAACCGCGTCAGCCGGGGCGGCGCGAAAACCGCGTCTGCCGGGGCGGCACGAAACCGCGTCAGCCGGGGCGGCGCGAAAACTGCGTCAGCCGGGGCGAGCCCGGGTGCGGCACCACCGGGAAAACTGTGGCAAACAGACATGGCGATCGAGTGAGTGGGCCGCCAGCCAGGCACAGCCGAAAAGTGCCAAGTCCGAACTGCGTCTGCCGGGGCGGCACGAAACCGCGTCAGCCGGGGCGGCGCGAAAACCGCGTCTGCCGGGGCGGCACGAAACCGCGTCAGCCGGGGCGGCGCGAAAACTGCGTCAGCCGGGGCGAGCCCGGGTGCGGCACCACCGGGAAAACTGTGGCAAACAGACATGGCGATCGAGTGAGTGGGCCGCCAGCCAGGCACAGCCGAAAAGTGCTAAGTCCGAACTGCGTCAGCCGGGGCGGCAAAAACCGCGTCAGCCGGGGCGGCGCAAAAAACCGCGTCTGCCGGGGCGGCACGAAACCGCGTCAGCCGGGGCGGCGCGAAAACTGCGTCAGCCGGGGCGAAAGAAAAAAAAAAACGCGTCTGCCGGGGCGAGCCCGGGTGCGGCACCACCGGGAAAACTGTGGCAAACAGACATGGCGATCGAGTGAGTGGGCCGCCAGCCAGGCACAGCCGAAAAGTGCTAAGTCCGAACTGCGTCTGCCGGGGCGGCACGAAACCGCGTCAGCCGGGGCGGCGCGAAAACCGCGTCTGCCGGGGCGGCACGAAACCGCGTCAGCCGGGGCGGCGCGAAAACTGCGTCAGCCGGGGCGAGCCCGGGTGCGGCACCACCGGGAAAACTGTGGCAAACAGACATGGCGATTGAGTGAGTGGGCCGCCAGCCAGGCACAGCCGAAAAGTGCTAAGTCCGAACTGCGTCTGCCGGGGCGGCACGAAACCGCGTCAGCCGGGGCGGCGCGAAAACCGCGTCTGCCGGGGCGGCACGAAACCGCGTCAGCCGGGGCGGCGCGAAAACTGCGTCAGCCGGGGCGAGCCCGGGTGCGGCACCACCGGGAAAACTGTGGCAAACAGACATGGCGATCGAGTGAGTGGGCCGCCAGCCAGGCACAGCCGAAAAGTGCTAAGTCCGAACTGCGTCTGCCGGGGCGGCACGAAACCGCGTCAGCCGGGGCGGCGCGAAAACCGCGTCTGCCGGGGCGGCACGAAACCGCGTCAGCCGGGGCGGCGCGAAAACTGCGTCAGCCGGGGCGAGCCCGGGTGCGGCACCACCGGGAAAACTGTGGCAAACAGACATGGCGATCGAGTGAGTGGGCCGCCAGCCAGGCACAGCCGAAAAGTGCAAAGTCCGAACCGTGTCAGCCGGGGCGACGCAAAAACCGCGTCAGCCGGGGCGGCGCGAAAACCGCGTCTGCCGGGGCGGCACGAAACCGCGTCAGCCGGGGCGGCGCGAAAACTGCGTCAGCCGGGGCGAGCCCGGGTGCGGCACCACCGGGAAAACTGTGGCAAACAGACATGGCGATCGAGTGAGTGGGCCGCCAGCCAGGCACAGCCGAAAAGTGCTAAGTCCGAACTGCGTCAGCCGGGGCGGCAAAAACCGCGTCAGCCGGGGCGGCGCAAAAAACCGCGTCTGCCGGGGCGGCACGAAACCGCGTCAGCCGGGGCGGCGCGAAAACTGCGTCAGCCGGGGCGAAAGAAAAAAAAAAAAACGCGTCTGCCGGGGCGAGCCCGGGTGCGGCACCACCGGGAAAACTGTGGCAAACAGACATGGCGATCGAGTGAGTGGGCCGCCAGCCAGGCACAGCCGAAAAGTGCTAAGTCCGAACTGCGTCTGCCGGGGCGGCACGAAACCGCGTCAGCCGGGGCGGCGCGAAAACCGCGTCTGCCGGGGCGGCACGAAACCGCGTCAGCCGGGGCGGCGCGAAAACTGCGTCAGCCGGGGCGAGCCCGGGTGCGGCACCACCGGGAAAACTGTGGCAAACAGACATGGCGATCGAGTGAGTGGGCCGCCAGCCAGGCACAGCCGAAAAGTGCTAAGTCCGAACTGCGTCTGCCGGGGCGGCACGAAACCGCGTCAGCCGGGGCGGCGCGAAAACCGCGTCTGCCGGGGCGGCACGAAACCGCGTCAGCCGGGGCGGCGCGAAAACTGCGTCAGCCGGGGCGAGCCCGGGTGCGGCACCACCGGGAAAACTGTGGCAAACAGACATGGCGATCGAGTGAGTGGGCCGCCAGCCAGGCACAGCCGAAAAGTGCAAAGTCCGAACCGTGTCAGCCGGGGCGACGCAAAAACCGCGTCAGCCGGGGCGGCGCGAAAACCGCGTCAGCCGGGGCGGCACGAAACCGCGTCAGCCGGGGCGGCGCGAAAACTGCGTCAGCCGGGGCGGCGCGAAAACCTCGTCAGCCGGGGCGAGCGAAAAGGGGGGGGGGGGAACCACGTCTGCCGGGGCGAAAGAAAAAAAAAACGCGTCTGCCGGGGCGAGCCCGGGTGCGGCACCACCGGGAAGACTGTGGCAAACAGACATGGCGATCGAGTGAGTGGGCCGCCAGCCAGGCTCAGCCCAAAAAGTGCCAAGTCCGAACTGCGTCAGCCGGGGCGGCAAAAACCGCGTCAGCCGGGGCGGCGCGAAAACCGCGTCTGCCGGGGCGGCGCGAAAACTGCGTCAGCCGGGGCGAGCCCGGGTGCGGCACCACCGGGAAAACTGTGGCTAACAGACATGGCGATCGAGTGAGTGGGCCACCAGCCAGGCTCAGCCAAAAAGTGCCAAGTCCGAACTGCGTCAGCCGGGGCGGCAAAAACCGCGTCAGCCGGGGCGGTGCAAAAAAACCGCGTCTGCCGGGGCGGCACGAAACCGCGTCAGCCGGGGCGGCGCGAAAACTGCGTCAGCCGGGGCGAAAGAAAAAAAAAAACGCGTCTGCCGGGGCGAGCCCGGGTGCGGCACCACCGGGAAAACTGTGGCAAACAGACATGGCGATCGAGTGAGTGGGCCGCCAGCCAGGCACAGCCGAAAAGTGCTAAGTCCGAACTGCGTCTGCCGGGGCGGCACGAAACCGCGTCAGCCGGGGCGGCGCGAAAACCGCGTCTGCCGGGGCGGCACGAAACCGCGTCAGCCGGGGCGGCGCGAAAACTGCGTCAGCCGGGGCGAGCCCGGGTGCGGCACCACCGGGAAAACTGTGGCAAACAGACATGGCGATCGAGTGAGTGGGCCGCCAGCCAGGCACAGCCGAAAAGTGCTAAGTCCGAACTGCGTCTGCCGGGGCGGCACGAAACCGCGTCAGCCGGGGCGGCGCGAAAACCGCGTCTGCCGGGGCGGCACGAAACCGCGTCAGCCGGGGCGGCGCGAAAACTGCGTCAGCCGGGGCGAGCCCGGGTGCGGCACCACCGGGAAAACTGTGGCAAACAGACATGGCGATCGAGTGAGTGGGCCGCCAGCCAGGCACAGCCGAAAAGTGCTAAGTCCGAACTGCGTCAGCCGGGGCGGCAAAAACCGCGTCAGCCGGGGCGGCGCAAAAAACCGCGTCTGCCGGGGCGGCACGAAACCGCGTCAGCCGGGGCGGCGCGAAAACTGCGTCAGCCGGGGCGAAAGAAAAAAAAAACGCGTCTGCCGGGGCGAGCCCGGGTGCGGCACCACCGGGAAAACTGTGGCAAACAGACATGGCGATCGAGTGAGTGGGCCGCCAGCCAGGCACAGCCGAAAAGTGCTAAGTCCGAACTGCGTCTGCCGGGGCGGCACGAAACCGCGTCAGCCGGGGCGGCGCGAAAACCGCGTCTGCCGGGGCGGCACGAAACCGCGTCAGCCGGGGCGGCGCGAAAACTGCGTCAGCCGGGGCGAGCCCGGGTGCGGCACCACCGGGAAAACTGTGGCAAACAGACATGGCGATTGAGTGAGTGGGCCGCCAGCCAGGCACAGCCGAAAAGTGCTAAGTCCGAACTGCGTCTGCCGGGGCGGCACGAAACCGCGTCAGCCGGGGCGGCGCGAAAACCGCGTCTGCCGGGGCGGCACGAAACCGCGTCAGCCGGGGCGGCGCGAAAACTGCGTCAGCCGGGGCGAGCCCGGGTGCGGCACCACCGGGAAAACTGTGGCAAACAGACATGGCGATCGAGTGAGTGGGCCGCCAGCCAGGCACAGCCGAAAAGTGCTAAGTCCGAACTGCGTCTGCCGGGGCGGCACGAAACCGCGTCAGCCGGGGCGGCGCGAAAACCGCGTCTGCCGGGGCGGCACGAAACCGCGTCAGCCGGGGCGGCGCGAAAACTGCGTCAGCCGGGGCGAGCCCGGGTGCGGCACCACCGGGAAAACTGTGGCAAACAGACATGGCGATCGAGTGAGTGGGCCGCCAGCCAGGCACAGCCGAAAAGTGCAAAGTCCGAACCGTGTCAGCCGGGGCGACGCAAAAACCGCGTCAGCCGGGGCGGCGCGAAAACCGCGTCTGCCGGGGCGGCACGAAACCGCGTCAGCCGGGGCGGCGCGAAAACTGCGTCAGCCGGGGCGAGCCCGGGTGCGGCACCACCGGGAAAACTGTGGCAAACAGACATGGCGATCGAGTGAGTGGGCCGCCAGCCAGGCACAGCCGAAAAGTGCTAAGTCCGAACTGCGTCAGCCGGGGCGGCAAAAACCGCGTCAGCCGGGGCGGCGCAAAAACCGCGTCTGCCGGGGCGAAATAAAAAAAAAAACAAAGAAAAAAGCCCGCGCTTAATCAAAAGAAAACAAAGAAAAAAGCTTGCGCTTAATCAAAAGAAAACAAACAAAAAAAGTTCGCGCTTAAGCCTGGCGGTGGAACCACCGGGGCAAACAGACCTGGCGATCGAGTGAGTGGGCCGCCAGCCAGGCACAGCCAAAAAGTGCAAAGTCCGAACCGCGTCAGCCGGGGCGGCGCGAAAACCGCGTCAGCCGGGGCGGCGCGAAAACCGCGTCAGCCGGGGCGGCGCAAAAACCGCGTCAGCCGGGGCGGCGCAAAAACTGCGTCAGCCGGGGCGGCACGGAAAAACGAAAACCGCGTCAGCCGGGGCGACATCAAAATGAGGAAAAAAAAAAAAAAACTGCCTTAGGACACCTGCGTACACTTTCATGCGTTTGGGCATATCTCTCTGTAACACGCGCGCCCCTCGTTACGCGCGGCACTCTGTTTTCTCCGACACCCATATTTCGGCGGCATGTGGCACGCGCGCCCGTCCCTACGCACGGCACACCGCAGTGCTTTCTCGATATTTTTCTTTTCCTCCAACACCGTCATCTATAGGCTTTTAGTGACCTGTTGCTCGTGGCACAAGTTCGCTTGCTCTGACACCTCTTGCATGCGCACCGTTTTTGCGCACGGTGCTATGCCGCAAAGCACGGCAGTCGCATGCGTTTCTCTCAGGCACCTCTTTTTTGACACAACGCTGTGGTGCTTAGAAACACACGCGCCGCTTTTGCGCACAGAACTCCACCGTACAGCACGGTAGTCACGTTTGTTCCACACGAACAGCAGTGTGCATCGTGCTACGACACTTTGAAAGCTTTTTCTTCCGAGTCTCGACCGCGCTGTTCCTTTCGTACTTGGCGCGATTTTGGGACCAGCTTTGTTTTAAACCCCTACTGCGCGCCGTTCCTTTCGTACTTGGCGCGGTTCAGGGTTTGTTTCGAGCCCTTAGCCGCGCTGTTCCCTCCGTACTTGGCGCGGTTTAGGGTCGAGCTTTGTCTCGAGCCCTCTCCGCGCCGTTCCTTCCGTACTTGGCGCGGTTTAGGGTTTGTTTCGAGCCCTTAGCCGCGCTGTTCCCTCCGTACTTGGCGCGGTTTAGGGTTTGTTTCGAGCCCTTAGCCGCGCTGTTCCCTCCGTACTTGGCGCGGTTTAGGGTCGAGCTTTGTCTCGAGCCCTCTCCGCGCCGTTCCTTCCGTACTTGGCGCGGTTTAGGGCCGAGCTTTGTCTCGAGCCCCTACCGC
>NW_027465080.1:22500-40000 GCF_043290135.1 Rhipicephalus microplus
CGCAACCTCGACCGCACTTTCCCTGCAGGCTTCCTTCCGACTCGAAGTCCTGCGGCGGTCTCAACGAGGTGCCACATCCTCAATGCAGTCGGTCGCCCCCGTTTCGGTTGGGCTCTGGCACGACGGTCGCCACCGTCTCGCCCTTGAGTGGCCGCTGTTGGCGCTCGCTGTGAGGTGTTCAGCGTGCTGTCCGTGTTGCCGACGCGGTCAAAACGAGTCGACGGCTCACGTTCCCTTGTGCGCCGAAGGCTCTCTTGATATGTGATCCGACCCTCAGACAGACGAAGCCAAGGGAAGACCCAAGGCCGCAATGTGCGTTCAAAGAATCAGTGCTCAGTGTGTCCTGCAATTCACACCAAGTCTCGCAGCTGGCTGCGTTCTTCATCGACCCGAGAACCGAGTGATCCACCGCTTAGAGTCGTGAAAAAGTGTTTGTTCAATTCCGTACAGTCAAAACCAAACGTTTCTGGCACTCGGCCAAACAGTGGCCAAGAAGGGCGCTTTTCAGCGCACGCTTGGACTCCAAAACTCTGCCGCGCCTTTTTCGGCTGCCGCAAATCGAGCAAACGGTGTGTTTCGGACGGCGTTTCGCTTTCGCTACTTGCGAGTGCTTTCGTGGTCCACCCCTCTATAAATACTCGGGAGGCGTCGAAGCCGGTTCTCCAAGCCGGACCCGTAGGTATCGTTGTGTGCTCGCTCTCATTGGCCCGCCTAACCAGAAAATGCCTGCGGTACACCCATTTGGATAAGAGTGCACGCAGATGCGGGCCTCGACGGCTACACATTTCCTCGGGCGGCCGCCTCCCGGCCTCCGTGGAGCGCGGGATGCACGGTCCCATCGACAAGCCTCTCCCGTTTTTACCGTGGCGTCGCGGTTCACCACGGCAGGCGGGTCGGTCTCCTCCGCATAAAAAGGGGGACCCCCGCTTTTTGTTCCACGAAATCGCACAAGCTTTTTTCGCATCCACGGTTTGCCACCGCACACCAAAATGCCGATCCGGCTGCCTACTTTAGCCAACAGGTGGAGCCAGGCGCGCCGTACTTGCGCGGCACTTCCCACGTCCACCGAAGTCGGTGCCAAGGACCACTTTCGGCGCCGGAGCCGCGTACGAGCCTACTCGAGGCGGAAGAACGAAGCCAGCAAGGGCCTGGCCGCAAGTGCGTTCAATTGTCGGGACGTCCAAGTCCCTCGTTCTTCCGTGCTTCCTCTTTCGGCAAGTCGTTGCGGCACCTTCCCAAAGCGCGCAGACCCGCTAATCGCGACGAGCGCGACGTGGCCGTGCCGCCTTTCCCTCGGCAGCAAGCAAAACGCCTGGCAACGTCGACGCTCCCCTAACCGCGATCTCGCACCGTGTTTCGTGTGGCGAATTCAAAAGCCGGCCGGCGCTGCTGCAACCATTACGGTCGGTACGCATACGCCGCGGAGGGCGGGACGGTCATCGGAGCGTGCGGTTCCTCCATCGAGTACTGCGCACCTCGGCCGTCGCATCGCCGTGCCATGACCGGCCGCGCGTCAACGCGAACCGGTGCCAGCGAGATCCCTCGCCTGCAAGAACCGACCGGCAGCCTCCGTCACCCGAGGACGCGGAGGCGCTTGCCGCGGACGGCGGGACGGTATGCACTGGTGCACAGCGGACCCGTCACATCGCCAGTTCCTTGACCGACCGCCGACGCTTGTGCCGTTCCTCTCGTACTTGGCAGTCGCCGCGCGATTGTCGGGTCTCGTTCTTGCACGCTCGAACGGTCGGGAGGGCACTCGGCTGGCGTTTCGGGAACGCGCAGCCTCGCCTTCTACCGACGTAACCACGACTCGCCGTTCGCGCTCCGCCGCTCCTGTTTACAGTACTAGGCGGTCCCGCAGCGGTCGGGTCGCGCATTTCGAGCGCTTCGAGCCACGGTGCAGTGGCGGGTCGAAAGCCGACCTATGAGTGCGTTGCGCCGTTTGTACCCGCGTCCGCCACCTGGCCGACCGTCCAAGGTCGCGGTGTTGGCGTCCGCTGGGCGCAACAATTTGTCACGGGGTGCCGCTCCACATTCAGGCAGCCCCGTGGGGAAAAGCCGACCCCGCGTCCAAACGGGGTCAGCGGCAGAAAGTGTCGGGCGCAGACGCAGCTGAGGCGCTCACCCTTCACAATCCGTTAATGATCCTTCCGCAGGTTCACCTACGGAAACCTTGTTACGACTTTTACTTCCTCTAAATGATCAAGTTTGGTCATCTTTCCAACAGACCGGCGCAACCGAAAGGCCGCGCCGGACATCGGTCCGAAGACCTCACTAAATCATTCAATCGGTAGTAGCGACGGGCGGTGTGTACAAAGGGCAGGGACGTAATCAACGCGAGCTTATGACTCGCGCTTACTGGGAATTCCTCGTTCAAGGGGAACAATTGCAAGCCCCTATCCCAATCACGAAAGAAGTTCCACGGGTTACCCAGTCTTTTCAGACAGGGATAAAGACACGCTGCTTCCTTCAGTGTAGCGCGCGTGCGGCCCCGGACATCTAAGGGCATCACAGACCTGTTATTGCTCTGTTTCGTGCGGCTAGGAGCCGCTTGTCCCTCTAAGAAGGTTGTAAGGTGCTGGGAACCCCGCACCTATTTAATAGGCTAGAGTCTCGTTCGTTATCGGAATTAACCAGACAAATCGCTCCACCAACTAAGAACGGCCATGCACCACCATCCACCGAATCAAGAAAGAGCTCTCAATCTGTCAATCCTCCCAGTGTCCGGGCCGGGTAAGTTTTCCCGTGTTGAGTCAAATTAAGCCGCAGGCTCCACTCCTGGTGGTGCCCTTCCGTCAATTCCTTTAAGTTTCAGCTTTGCAACCATACTTCCCCCGGAACCCAAATACTTTGGTTTCCCGGAAGCTGCCCGCCGAGTCATTTGAGTAACTCAGGCGGATCGCTGGTTGGCATCGTTTATGGTTAGAACTAGGGCGGTATCTGATCGCCTTCGAACCTCTGACTTTCGTTCTTGATCAATGAAAACATTCTTGGCAAATGCTTTCGCAGTAGTTCGTCTTGCGACGGTCCAAGAATTTCACCTCTAGCGCCGCAATACGAATGCCCCCGTCCGTCCCTCTTAATCATTACCTCGTATTCCAAAAACCAACAGAACAGAAACGAGGTCTTGTTCTATTATTCCATGCAAGTTTATTCAGGCGACTCGCCTGCGTTGAGCACTCTAATTTTTTCAAAGTAAAAGCACCGGCCATCTCGAGGCACACAATGAAGTGCACCAAGAAAGAACCGGCATGATGTTCAGTCCGAGCCGTCGCATCGGGTAGATGCACTACTCGTCTGGAACTGAGATCCAACTACGAGCTTTTTAACCGCAGCAGCTTTAGTATACGCTATTGGAGCTGGAATTACCGCGGCTGCTGGCACCAGACTTGCCCTCCAATTGATCCTCGTTAAAGGATTTAGAGTGTACTCATTTCAATTACGGGGCCTCAAAAGAGTCCCGTATTGTTATTTTTCGTCACTACCTCCCCGTGCCGGGAGTGGGTAATTTGCGCGCCTGCTGCCTTCCTTGGATGTGGTAGCCGTTTCTCAGGCTCCCTCTCCGGAATCGAACCCTGATTCTCCGTTACCCGTAACAACCATGGTAAGCAAGTAACCTACCATCGAAAGTTGATAAGGCAGACACTTGAAAGAAACGTCGCCGGCTCGTGGCCATGCGATCAGCACAAAGTTATCCAGAGTCACCACACAATACGGGCCGAAACCCGATCGATCTTGGTCTAATAAAAGCACCCGTTACCCAAAGGGCTCCAGGCTCACTGCATGTATTAGCTCTAGAATTGCCACAGTTATCCAAGTAGGAAGAAACGATCTAAGGAACCATAACTGATTTAATGAGCCATTCGCGGTTTCGCCTTATTTCGGCATGTACTTAGACATGCATGGCTTAATCTTTGAGACAAGCATATGATTACTGGCAGGATCAACCAGGTAATCGTTCGACTGCGCGTCCGTCCTCGCCTTCGGCGGGCCGGACGCAGTCTGTGTGCGGCGGAGGCCACCTTCAGGCGCCCCAACACGCTTATTTTGCACTCCGAGATGACGGCGTTCGAGCTCGCTACGGCACAACCTTCCCGAAAGACGAGTGGGAGCCGTGCGGCAAGAAGCACGTTCATGCTCGCTCTTTTTCGTTGCATCGACTCGGTCGCGCCGTGCGGGTTGCCCAAGCCCGCTGCACTGTCGGTGGACCGGCCGGAACTAGCAACGGAGCCGAGACTGCAAAGCCGCCAGACGACGGGTCACGCCCGCGTCTTCGGCGCTTTCGCATCTGAATCGCCCGAGGACGACACGGAACACACCTCGATATCGTGGTAAAACGGCACCGTCCGACAACCAGCCCCTAACGCATCAAGCGGATGAGGCTGCAGACGACTGCCGTGGATTCCCCTGGAGCAGACCCGAGGACACGCTTGACGAGGCCGAAGCCCGCCGCATATCAGACACCCGGTCGCTTTCGCGTACGCCGCTCACGAGAACCCCCACATAATAGCAGCGATAAGTACCCAGACCTCCTTGGGCACTAATACGAGCGTACTCGAGAAAATTTCACCGCGGGTGTGCCCCGAAACGTGTGGCACGTTGAGCGTGCCACAAGTCTACGTCGCTCTCAAACCCGCCGAGGTCGTAGAATTTGCGACCCTACTCACGAAATTCCCACCGAGGATACGGCCGCAAACGTACCGCACCTTGGGTAGGCCACGAGTTTGTGCAACACTACGCTGACGGCACAGCACCGAGGTCGTGCGCGCACGCACGGGAAAATTCCGCCGCGGTTTCTGCCGAAAACGTGAGGCACCACGACTCTCCGCAAGTTCGCGTCGACTGCGAAAGACCGAAGTCGTGAACGACGTGTCCGCTACTCGCCGCCGACACGCTGGACACCAAACGTACAACGACTCGACGGCGTCGTAGAGGCCCACGACGCGGTTTTCCTTAACGACGTCTCGGCGTGGCACCGACAGGTTAGAACGGCCGACCAACGTTCCCTGTCCGCCGTTCGGCTCAGTCGAAGGGCTCGGCGACTTCGGCAACGCTGCGAAGCCGCACGGTGACGCACGCCATGTCCCCATTTTTTTTTTTTTTTTTCTTTCTGCGTCTGCCGGGGTGCCCCTATAATAGCAGCGATAAGCACCCAGACCGCCGTGGGTCGCTCGCCCCGGCTGACGTGGTTTTTCGTACTCCTGCGGCGGTCGCCGTCAAGCACGTCCAAATACGCTACTTTCGTGGGCGCATTCACGCTCTTTCGCTTCGCCGGAGTGCCAGCACTCACTCTGCCAAAAACGGCGAACATCCGAGCGGCGGTTCCCACTTTTGCGTCGGCGTCGCAAACCCCGCCCCGGCAGACGAGGTTTGCCGTACTCGTGCGACGGTGGCCGGCGGGCACGTCGAAAGACGCCGATATCGTGCGCGAATTGGCGCACCTTGGCTTCACCGGAGTGCCGCCACTGACTCCTCCAAAAACGGCGAAGATCCGAGCGGCGCTTCCCACTTTCGCATCGGCGTCCCGAACTCCGCCCCGGCTGACGCGGTTTACCGTACTCGTGCGACGGTCGCCGGCGAGCACGTGGAAAGACGCCGATATCGTGCCCGAATCGGCTCCGTTCGGCTTCGCCGGAGTGCCAGCACTGGCTCGGCGAAAGACGACGAACATCCGAGCGACGGTTCTCACTATTGCGTACGCGTCGCAAACCCCGCCCCGGCAGACGCACTTTGCCGTACTCGTGCGACGGTCGCCGGCGAGCACGTAGAAAGACGCCGATATCGTGCCGGAATCGGCCCCGTTTGGCTTCGCCGGAGTGCCAGCACTCACTCGGCCACAAACGGCGAACATCCGAGCGGCGGTTCCCACTTAGCCGTCGGCGTCCCGAACTCCGCCCCGGCAGACGCGGTTGCCGAGCTCGTGCGACTAGCGACCGCGAAGCCGTCTCGCGACGCCGCTTTCGTGCGCGGCTCCCACTGCGACCTGGGTCACCCGAGGTCGACGAGCAAGAAAGAATGTCGAAAAAAAATTTTTTTTTTTTTGCGTCTGCCGGGGTGCCCCTATAATAGCAGCGATAAGCACCCAGACCGCCATGGGTCGCTCGCCCCGGCTGACGTGGTTTTTCGTTTTCCTGCGGTGGTCGTCGTCAAGCACGTCCAAACACGCCACTTTCGTGGGCGCATTCGCGCTCTTTCGCTTCGCCGGAGTGCCAGCACTCACTCTGCCAAAAACGGCGAACATCCTAGTGGCGGTTCCCACTTTTGCGTCGGCGTCGCCAACCCCGCCCCGGCATACGCGGTTTGCCGTACTCGTGCGGCGGTGGCCGGCGGGCACGTCGAAAGACACCGATATCGTGCGCGAGTCGATGCTTCTTGGTCTCGCAGGAGGGCCGCCACTCACTCCTGCAAAAACGGCGAAGATCCGAGCGGCGCTTCCCACTTTTTCGTCGGCATCGCAAACCTCGCCCCGGCAGACGCGCTTTGCCGTACTCGTGCGACGGTCGCCGGCGAGCACGTCGAAATACGCCGATATCGTGCCCGAATCGGCCCCGTTTCGCTTCGCCGGAGTGCCAGCACTCACTCGGCCAAAAACGGCGAACATCCGAGCAGCGGTACCCACTTAGCCGTCGGCATCCCGAACTCCGCGCCGGCTGACGCGGTTGCCGAGCTCGTGCGACTAGCGACCGCGAACGCGTCTCGCGACGCCGCTTTCGTGCGCGGCTCCCATTGCGACCTGGGTTACCCGAGCTCGACCAGCAAAAAAGAAGGTCGAAAAAAAATTTTTTTTTTCTGCGTCTGCCGGGGTGCCCCTATAATAGCAGCGATAAGCACCCAGACCGCCGTGGGTCGCTCGCCCCGGCTGACGTGGTTTTTCGTACTCCTGCAGCGGTCGCCGTCAAGCACGTCCAAATACGCCACTTTCGTGGGCGCTTTCGCGCTCTTTCGCGTCGCCGGTGTGCCAGCACTCACTCTGCCAAAAACGGCGAACATCCTAGTGGCGGTTCCCACTTTTGCGTCGGCGTCGCCAACCCCGCCCCGGCATACGCGGTTTGCCGTACTCGTGCGGCGGTGGCCGGCGGGCACGTCGAAAGACACCGATATCGTGCGCGAGTCGATGCTTCTTGGTCTCGCAGGAGGGCCGCCACTCACTCCTGCAAAAACGGCGAAGATCCGAGCGGCGCTTCCCACTTTTTCGTCGGCATCGCAAACCTCGCCCCGGCAGACGCGCTTTGCCGTACTCGTGCGACGGTCGCCGGCGAGCACGTCGAAATACGCCGATATCGTGCCCGAATCGGCCCCGTTTCGCTTCGCCGGAGTGCCAGCACTCACTCGGCCAAAAACGGCGAACATCCGAGCAGCGGTACCCACTTAGCCGTCGGCATCCCGAACTCCGCGCCGGCTGACGCGGTTGCCGAGCTCGTGCGACTAGCGACCGCGAACGCGTCTCGCGACGCCGCTTTCGTGCGCGGCTCCCATTGCGACCTGGGTTACCCGAGCTCGACCAGCAAAAAAGAAGGTCGAAAAAAAATTTTTTTTTTCTGCGTCTGCCGGGGTGCCCCTATAATAGCAGCGATAAGCACCCAGACCGCCGTGGGTCGCTCGCCCCGGCTGACGTGGTTTTTCGTACTCCTGCAGCGGTCGCCGTCAAGCACGTCCAAATACGCCACTTTCGTGGGCGCTTTCGCGCTCTTTCGCGTCGCCGGTGTGCCAGCACTCACTCTGCCAAAAACGGCCAACATCCGAGCGGCGGTTCCCACTTTTGCGTCGGCGTCGTAAACCCCGCCCCGGCAGACGCGGTTTGCCCTACTCGTTCGACGGTCGCCGGCGAGCGCGTCGAAAGACGCCGATATCGTGCGCTAATTGGCGCTCCTTGGCTTCTCCGGAGTGCCGCCACTCACTCCTCCAAAAACGGCGAAGATCCGAGCGGCGTTCTCCACTTTCGCATCGGCGTCCCGAACTCCGCCCGGGCTGACGCGGTTTACCGTACTCGTGCGACGGTCGCCGCCGGGCACGTCGAAAGACGCCGATATCGTGCCGTAATCGGCCCCGTTTGGCTTCGCCCGAGTGCCAGCACTCACTCGGCCAAAAACGGCGAACATCCGAGCAGCGTTTCCCACTTTCGCATCGGCGTCCCGAAGCCCGCCCCGGCAGACGCGGTTTGCCCTACTCGAGCGACGGTCGCCGGCGATCACGTCGAAAGGCGCCGAATTCGTGCACGAATCGATGCTTCTTGGTCTCGCAGGAGGGCCGCCACTCACTCCTGCAAAAACGGCGAAGATCCGAGTTGCGCTTCCCACTTTTTCGTCGGCGTCCCGAACTACGCCCCGGCTGACGCGGTTTACCGTACTCGTGCGACGGTCGCCGGCGGGCACTTCAAAATACGCCGATTTCGTGGGCGCATTCACGCTGTTTCGCTTCCCCGGAGTGCCAACACTCACTCTGCCGAAAGCGGCGATCATCCGAGCGGCGGTTCCCACTTTTGCGTCGGCTTCGCAAACGGCGCCCCGGCAGACGCGCTCGTGCGACGTACTCGTGCGACGGTCGCCGGCGAGCACGTCGAAAGACGCCGATATCGTGCTCGAATCGACCCCGTTTCGCTTCGCCGGAGTGCTGCCAGTCACGGCGCAGAGAACGGCGAACAAGTGTTTTTTTTTTTTTTTCCTAGAATTTGTGTTATAGAAGGCACATTTGATATCGGACGATAATTTTCAACTTTATCACGCGCACCGATTTTCGTGTAGAGGTTTGCAAGTTTATGGGAATTTCTCCACTTGGAATAATGCGATTTAGTAGTACTACGAGAACTTCATGGATGTACTCAAGGGTACGGGGCAAGTCAGTTACGTCAACACCTGCAGATTTTTTACACTTCAAACTGAAAATTGTTGGTTGTGAGTCCTCGTGTGATATTAAAGGCCGATTCGCTAACACATAGAACAAAGAAAGAAAGGAAGAAAAAACGCCCGCGCTCGCTCAAGAAACCTGGGTTCGCAACAAGTGGCAACAACAAGCAACCGAGCGAGTGCGCCAAAACCCGTGGCGGCCGAACAAACGCGAAGTCCCAACCGCGTCAGCCGGGGCGGCACGGGACAGGAAAAATCACTTCAGCCGGGGCGGCGGGGCACCGAATAAACCTCGTCACCTCGTCGCAGGATAAAAGAGGAAACAAAAAGTCTAAACAGCGTCTGCTGGAGCGAATGCGTAATAAAACAACAACAACAACAAAAAAAAAACACCCGCGCTCAAGAAGTCTGCAATCCTCACAAAAGGCGACTGTGACCGAGCAGCGTCAGCCGGGGCCGTGCGGAAACGGAAAAACCGCGACTACCGGGGCGTCGAGGCACCGAAAAATCCACTTCAGCCGCGGCGAAAAAAAAAACAAAAAGAAAGACGGAGGGGGGGGGGGGGAACCACGTCTGCCGGGGCGAAGGAAAAAAAAAAACGCGTCTGCCGGGGCGAGCCCGGGTGCGGCACCACCGGGAAAACTGTGGCAAACAGACATGGCGATCGAGTGAGTGGGCCGCCAGCCAGGCTCAGCCAAAAAGTGCAAAGTCCGAACTGCGTCAGCCGGGGCGGCAAAAACCGCGTCAGCCGGGGCGGCGCAAAAAACCGCGTCTGCCGGGGCGGCACGAAACCGCGTCAGCCGGGGCGGGGCGAAAACTGCGTCAGCCGGGGCGAAAAGAAAAAAAAAAACGCGTCTGCCGGGGCAAGCCCGGGTGCGGCACCACCGGGAAAACTGTGGCAAACAGACATGGCGATCGAGTGAGTGGGCCGCCAGCCAGGCACAGCCGAAAAGTGCAAAGTCCGAACCGTGTCAGCCGGGGCGACGCAAAAACCGCGTCAGCCGGGGCGGCGCGAAAACCGCGTCAGCCGGGGCGGCACGAAACCGCGTCAGCCGGGGCGGCGCGAAAACTGCGTCAGCCGGGGCGGCGCGAAAACCTCGTCAGCCGGGGCGAGCGAAAAGGGGGGGGGGGGAACCACGTCTGCCGGGGCGAAAGAAAAAAAAACGCGTCTGCCGGGGCGAGCCCGGGTGCGGCACCACCGGGAAGACTGTGGCAAACAGACATGGCGATCGAGTGAGTGGGCCGCCAGCCAGGCTCAGCCCAAAAAGTGCCAAGTCCGAACTGCGTCAGCCGGGGCGGCAAAAACCGCGTCAGCCGGGGCGGCGCGAAAACCGCGTCTGCCGGGGCGGCGCGAAAACTGCGTCTGCCGGGGCGAGCCCGGGTGCGGCACCACCGGGAAAACTGTGGCAAACAGACATGGCGATCGAGTGAGTGGGCCGCCAGCCAGGCACAGCCGAAAAGTGCTAAGTCCGAACTGCGTCTGCCGGGGCGGCACGAAACCGCGTCAGCCGGGGCGGCGCGAAAACCGCGTCTGCCGGGGCGGCACGAAACCGCGTCAGCCGGGGCGGCGCGAAAACTGCGTCAGCCGGGGCGAGCCCGGGTGCGGCACCACCGGGAAAACTGTGGCAAACAGACATGGCGATCGAGTGAGTGGGCCGCCAGCCAGGCACAGCCGAAAAGTGCTAAGTCCGAACTGCGTCTGCCGGGGCGGCACGAAACCGCGTCAGCCGGGGCGGCGCGAAAACCGCGTCTGCCGGGGCGGCACGAAACCGCGTCAGCCGGGGCGGCGCGAAAACTGCGTCAGCCGGGGCGAGCCCGGGTGCGGCACCACCGGGAAAACTGTGGCAAACAGACATGGCGATCGAGTGAGTGGGCCGCCAGCCAGGCACAGCCGAAAAGTGCTAAGTCCGAACTGCGTCAGCCGGGGCGGCAAAAACCGCGTCAGCCGGGGCGGCGCAAAAAACCGCGTCTGCCGGGGCGGCACGAAACCGCGTCAGCCGGGGCGGCGCGAAAACTGCGTCAGCCGGGGCGAAAGAAAAAAAAAAAACGCGTCTGCCGGGGCGAGCCCGGGTGCGGCACCACCGGGAAAACTGTGGCAAACAGACATGGCGATCGAGTGAGTGGGCCGCCAGCCAGGCACAGCCGAAAAGTGCTAAGTCCGAACTGCGTCTGCCGGGGCGGCACGAAACCGCGTCAGCCGGGGCGGCGCGAAAACCGCGTCTGCCGGGGCGGCACGAAACCGCGTCAGCCGGGGCGGCGCGAAAACTGCGTCAGCCGGGGCGAGCCCGGGTGCGGCACCACCGGGAAAACTGTGGCAAACAGACATGGCGATCGAGTGAGTGGGCCGCCAGCCAGGCACAGCCGAAAAGTGCTAAGTCCGAACTGCGTCTGCCGGGGCGGCACGAAACCGCGTCAGCCGGGGCGGCGCGAAAACCGCGTCTGCCGGGGCGGCACGAAACCGCGTCAGCCGGGGCGGCGCGAAAACTGCGTCAGCCGGGGCGAGCCCGGGTGCGGCACCACCGGGAAAACTGTGGCAAACAGACATGGCGATCGAGTGAGTGGGCCGCCAGCCAGGCACAGCCGAAAAGTGCAAAGTCCGAACCGTGTCAGCCGGGGCGACGCAAAAACCGCGTCAGCCGGGGCGGCGCGAAAACCGCGTCAGCCGGGGCGGCACGAAACCGCGTCAGCCGGGGCGGCGCGAAAACTGCGTCAGCCGGGGCGGCGCGAAAACCTCGTCAGCCGGGGCGAGCGAAAAGGGGGGGGGGGGGGAACCACGTCTGCCGGGGCGAAAGAAAAAAAAAACGCGTCTGCCGGGGCGAGCCCGGGTGCGGCACCACCGGGAAGACTGTGGCAAACAGACATGGCGATCGAGTGAGTGGGCCGCCAGCCAGGCTCAGCCCAAAAAGTGCCAAGTCCGAACTGCGTCAGCCGGGGCGGCAAAAACCGCGTCAGCCGGGGCGGCGCGAAAACCGCGTCTGCCGGGGCGGCGCGAAAACTGCGTCAGCCGGGGCGAGCCCGGGTGCGGCACCACCGGGAAAACTGTGGCTAACAGACATGGCGATCGAGTGAGTGGGCCACCAGCCAGGCTCAGCCAAAAAGTGCCAAGTCCGAACTGCGTCAGCCGGGGCGGCAAAAACCGCGTCAGCCGGGGCGGTGCAAAAAAACCGCGTCTGCCGGGGCGGCACGAAACCGCGTCAGCCGGGGCGGCGCGAAAACTGCGTCAGCCGGGGCGAAAGAAAAAAAAAAACGCGTCTGCCGGGGCGAGCCCGGGTGCGGCACCACCGGGAAAACTGTGGCAAACAGACATGGCGATCGAGTGAGTGGGCCGCCAGCCAGGCACAGCCGAAAAGTGCTAAGTCCGAACTGCGTCTGCCGGGGCGGCACGAAACCGCGTCAGCCGGGGCGGCGCGAAAACCGCGTCTGCCGGGGCGGCACGAAACCGCGTCAGCCGGGGCGGCGCGAAAACTGCGTCAGCCGGGGCGAGCCCGGGTGCGGCACCACCGGGAAAACTGTGGCAAACAGACATGGCGATCGAGTGAGTGGGCCGCCAGCCAGGCACAGCCGAAAAGTGCTAAGTCCGAACTGCGTCTGCCGGGGCGGCACGAAACCGCGTCAGCCGGGGCGGCGCGAAAACCGCGTCTGCCGGGGCGGCACGAAACCGCGTCAGCCGGGGCGGCGCGAAAACTGCGTCAGCCGGGGCGAGCCCGGGTGCGGCACCACCGGGAAAACTGTGGCAAACAGACATGGCGATCGAGTGAGTGGGCCGCCAGCCAGGCACAGCCGAAAAGTGCTAAGTCCGAACTGCGTCAGCCGGGGCGGCAAAAACCGCGTCAGCCGGGGCGGCGCAAAAAACCGCGTCTGCCGGGGCGGCACGAAACCGCGTCAGCCGGGGCGGCGCGAAAACTGCGTCAGCCGGGGCGAAAGAAAAAAAAAAAACGCGTCTGCCGGGGCGAGCCCGGGTGCGGCACCACCGGGAAAACTGTGGCAAACAGACATGGCGATCGAGTGAGTGGGCCGCCAGCCAGGCACAGCCGAAAAGTGCTAAGTCCGAACTGCGTCTGCCGGGGCGGCACGAAACCGCGTCAGCCGGGGCGGCGCGAAAACCGCGTCTGCCGGGGCGGCACGAAACCGCGTCAGCCGGGGCGGCGCGAAAACTGCGTCAGCCGGGGCGAGCCCGGGTGCGGCACCACCGGGAAAACTGTGGCAAACAGACATGGCGATCGAGTGAGTGGGCCGCCAGCCAGGCACAGCCGAAAAGTGCTAAGTCCGAACTGCGTCAGCCGGGGCGGCAAAAACCGCGTCAGCCGGGGCGGCGCAAAAAACCGCGTCTGCCGGGGCGGCACGAAACCGCGTCAGCCGGGGCGGCGCGAAAACTGCGTCAGCCGGGGCGAAAGAAAAAAAAAAAACGCGTCTGCCGGGGCGAGCCCGGGTGCGGCACCACCGGGAAAACTGTGGCAAACAGACATGGCGATCGAGTGAGTGGGCCGCCAGCCAGGCACAGCCGAAAAGTGCTAAGTCCGAACTGCGTCTGCCGGGGCGGCACGAAACCGCGTCAGCCGGGGCGGCGCGAAAACCGCGTCTGCCGGGGCGGCACGAAACCGCGTCAGCCGGGGCGGCGCGAAAACTGCGTCAGCCGGGGCGAGCCCGGGTGCGGCACCACCGGGAAAACTGTGGCAAACAGACATGGCGATCGAGTGAGTGGGCCGCCAGCCAGGCACAGCCGAAAAGTGCTAAGTCCGAACTGCGTCTGCCGGGGCGGCACGAAACCGCGTCAGCCGGGGCGGCGCGAAAACCGCGTCTGCCGGGGCGGCACGAAACCGCGTCAGCCGGGGCGGCGCGAAAACTGCGTCAGCCGGGGCGAGCCCGGGTGCGGCACCACCGGGAAAACTGTGGCAAACAGACATGGCGATCGAGTGAGTGGGCCGCCAGCCAGGCACAGCCGAAAAGTGCAAAGTCCGAACCGTGTCAGCCGGGGCGACGCAAAAACCGCGTCAGCCGGGGCGGCGCGAAAACCGCGTCAGCCGGGGCGGCACGAAACCGCGTCAGCCGGGGCGGCGCGAAAACTGCGTCAGCCGGGGCGGCGCGAAAACCTCGTCAGCCGGGGCGAGCGAAAAGGGGGGGGGGGGGGAACCACGTCTGCCGGGGCGAAAGAAAAAAAAAACGCGTCTGCCGGGGCGAGCCCGGGTGCGGCACCACCGGGAAGACTGTGGCAAACAGACATGGCGATCGAGTGAGTGGGCCGCCAGCCAGGCTCAGCCCAAAAAGTGCCAAGTCCGAACTGCGTCAGCCGGGGCGGCAAAAACCGCGTCAGCCGGGGCGGCGCGAAAACCGCGTCTGCCGGGGCGGCGCGAAAACTGCGTCAGCCGGGGCGAGCCCGGGTGCGGCACCACCGGGAAAACTGTGGCTAACAGACATGGCGATCGAGTGAGTGGGCCACCAGCCAGGCTCAGCCAAAAAGTGCCAAGTCCGAACTGCGTCAGCCGGGGCGGCAAAAACCGCGTCAGCCGGGGCGGTGCAAAAAAACCGCGTCTGCCGGGGCGGCACGAAACCGCGTCAGCCGGGGCGGCGCGAAAACTGCGTCAGCCGGGGCGAAAGAAAAAAAAAAACGCGTCTGCCGGGGCGAGCCCGGGTGCGGCACCACCGGGAAAACTGTGGCAAACAGACATGGCGATCGAGTGAGTGGGCCGCCAGCCAGGCACAGCCGAAAAGTGCTAAGTCCGAACTGCGTCTGCCGGGGCGGCACGAAACCGCGTCAGCCGGGGCGGCGCGAAAACCGCGTCTGCCGGGGCGGCACGAAACCGCGTCAGCCGGGGCGGCGCGAAAACTGCGTCAGCCGGGGCGAGCCCGGGTGCGGCACCACCGGGAAAACTGTGGCAAACAGACATGGCGATCGAGTGAGTGGGCCGCCAGCCAGGCACAGCCGAAAAGTGCTAAGTCCGAACTGCGTCTGCCGGGGCGGCACGAAACCGCGTCAGCCGGGGCGGCGCGAAAACCGCGTCTGCCGGGGCGGCACGAAACCGCGTCAGCCGGGGCGGCGCGAAAACTGCGTCAGCCGGGGCGAGCCCGGGTGCGGCACCACCGGGAAAACTGTGGCAAACAGACATGGCGATCGAGTGAGTGGGCCGCCAGCCAGGCACAGCCGAAAAGTGCTAAGTCCGAACTGCGTCAGCCGGGGCGGCAAAAACCGCGTCAGCCGGGGCGGCGCAAAAAACCGCGTCTGCCGGGGCGGCACGAAACCGCGTCAGCCGGGGCGGCGCGAAAACTGCGTCAGCCGGGGCGAAAGAAAAAAAAAAAACGCGTCTGCCGGGGCGAGCCCGGGTGCGGCACCACCGGGAAAACTGTGGCAAACAGACATGGCGATCGAGTGAGTGGGCCGCCAGCCAGGCACAGCCGAAAAGTGCTAAGTCCGAACTGCGTCTGCCGGGGCGGCACGAAACCGCGTCAGCCGGGGCGGCGCGAAAACCGCGTCTGCCGGGGCGGCACGAAACCGCGTCAGCCGGGGCGGCGCGAAAACTGCGTCAGCCGGGGCGAGCCCGGGTGCGGCACCACCGGGAAAACTGTGGCAAACAGACATGGCGATTGAGTGAGTGGGCCGCCAGCCAGGCACAGCCGAAAAGTGCTAAGTCCGAACTGCGTCTGCCGGGGCGGCACGAAACCGCGTCAGCCGGGGCGGCGCGAAAACCGCGTCTGCCGGGGCGGCACGAAACCGCGTCAGCCGGGGCGGCGCGAAAACTGCGTCAGCCGGGGCGAGCCCGGGTGCGGCACCACCGGGAAAACTGTGGCAAACAGACATGGCGATCGAGTGAGTGGGCCGCCAGCCAGGCACAGCCGAAAAGTGCTAAGTCCGAACTGCGTCTGCCGGGGCGGCACGAAACCGCGTCAGCCGGGGCGGCGCGAAAACCGCGTCTGCCGGGGCGGCACGAAACCGCGTCAGCCGGGGCGGCGCGAAAACTGCGTCAGCCGGGGCGAGCCCGGGTGCGGCACCACCGGGAAAACTGTGGCAAACAGACATGGCGATCGAGTGAGTGGGCCGCCAGCCAGGCACAGCCGAAAAGTGCAAAGTCCGAACCGTGTCAGCCGGGGCGACGCAAAAACCGCGTCAGCCGGGGCGGCGCGAAAACCGCGTCTGCCGGGGCGGCACGAAACCGCGTCAGCCGGGGCGGCGCGAAAACTGCGTCAGCCGGGGCGAGCCCGGGTGCGGCACCACCGGGAAAACTGTGGCAAACAGACATGGCGATCGAGTGAGTGGGCCGCCAGCCAGGCACAGCCGAAAAGTGCTAAGTCCGAACTGCGTCAGCCGGGGCGGCGAAAACCGCGTCAGCCGGGGCGGCGCAAAAACCGCGTCTGCCGGGGCGAAATAAAAAAAAAAAACAAAGAAAAAAGCCCGCGCTTAATCAAAAGAAAACAAAGAAAAAAGCTTGCGCTTAATCAAAAGAAAACAAACAAAAAAAGTTCGCGCTTAAGCCTGGCGGTGGAACCACCGGGGCAAACAGACCTGGCGATCGAGTGAGTGGGCCGCCAGCCAGGCACAGCCAAAAAGTGCAAAGTCCGAACCGCGTCAGCCGGGGCGGCGCGAAAACCGCGTCAGCCGGGGCGGCGCGAAAACCGCGTCAGCCGGGGCGGCGCAAAAACCGCGTCAGCCGGGGCGGCGCAAAAACTGCGTCAGCCGGGGCGGCACGGAAAAACGAAAACCGCGTCAGCCGGGGCGACATCAAAATGAGGAAAAAAAAAAAAAAACTGCCTTAGGACACCTGCGTACACTTTCATGCGTTTGGGCATATCTCTCTGTAACACGCGCGCCCCTCGTTACGCGCGGCACTCTGTTTTCTCCGACACCCATATTTCGGCGGCATGTGGCACGCGCGCCCGTCCCTACGCACGGCACACCGCAGTGCTTTCTCGATATTTTTCTTTTCCTCCAACACCGTCATCTATAGGCTTTTAGTGACCTGTTGCTCGTGGCACAAGTTCGCTTGCTCTGACACCTCTTGCATGCGCACCGTTTTTGCGCACGGTGCTATGCCGCAAAGCACGGCAGTCGCATGCGTTTCTCTCAGGCACCTCTTTTTTGACACAACGCTGTGGTGCTTAGAAACACACGCGCCGCTTTTGCGCACAGAACTCCACCGTACAGCACGGTAGTCACGTTTGTTCCACACGAACAGCAGTGTGCATCGTGCTACGACACTTTGAAAGCTTTTTCTTCCGAGTCTCGACCGCGCTGTTCCTTTCGTACTTGGCGCGATTTTGGGACCAGCTTTGTTTTAAACCCCTACTGCGCGCCGTTCCTTTCGTACTTGGCGCGGTTCAGGGTTTGTTTCGAGCCCTTAGCCGCGCTGTTCCCTCCGTACTTGGCGCGGTTTAGGGTCGAGCTTTGTCTCGAGCCCTCTCCGCGCCGTTCCTTCCGTACTTGGCGCGGTTTAGGGTTTGTTTCGAGCCCTTAGCCGCGCTGTTCCCTCCGTACTTGGCGCGGTTTAGGGTTTGTTTCGAGCCCTTAGCCGCGCTGTTCCCTCCGTACTTGGCGCGGTTTAGGGTCGAGCTTTGTCTCGAGCCCTCTCCGCGCCGTTCCTTCCGTACTTGGCGCGGTTTAGGGCCGAGCTTTGTCTCGAGCCCCTACCGCGCGGTTCCTTTCGTACTTTGCGCGGTTTAGGGTCGAG
>NW_027465080.1:47500-58736 GCF_043290135.1 Rhipicephalus microplus
AGCTTCGCCAACGTTTCGCCAACTCGTGCGGGAGACTTTTTCCGCTTCGCGGCAAGTCGTCGCGCCGTGCTCTCCGCATCAACCGCGTACGCAGCGAACCGCAAACGTCGGGCGCAGCCTCCTCACCTCCCTGCGCTTTGCGCGCGAACGTTCCCTGTTCGCGCGGCAAAGCCTGGAGGAGGCACGGCCCCGCAGCGTGTTCGAGCGCCCGGTCTACGGGACACCCTGCTTACTTCGAGGGCAACAAGCGCAACGCAAGGCTGCGATCTCGCGCACTTTGCGCACGGCTGGAGAAGCTTTGCTGGCCGGCTTTCGCTCCTCGTGTTTACCGTGCGTTAAAGTTGCGCGTCCGTGGCTCTCGCAGCTCTTGCGCGCCCGGTCGCAGAGAGGAGTACGCAACCTCGACCGCACTTTCCCTGCAGGCTTCCTTCCGACTCGAAGTCCTGCGGCGGTCTCAACGAGGTGCCACATCCTCAATGCAGTCGGTCGCCCCCGTTTCGGTTGGGCTCTGGCACGACGGTCGCCACCGTCTCGCCCTTGAGTGGCCGCTGTTGGCGCTCGCTGTGAGGTGTTCAGCGTGCTGTCCGTGTTGCCGACGCGGTCAAAACGAGTCGACGGCTCACGTTCCCTTGTGCGCCGAAGGCTCTCTTGATATGTGATCCGACCCTCAGACAGACGAAGCCAAGGGAAGACCCAAGGCCGCAATGTGCGTTCAAAGAATCAGTGCTCAGTGTGTCCTGCAATTCACACCAAGTCTCGCAGCTGGCTGCGTTCTTCATCGACTCGAGAACCGAGTGATCCACCGCTTAGAGTCGTGAAAAAGTGTTTGTTCAATTCCGTACAGTCAAAACCAAACGTTTCTGGCACTCGGCCAAACAGTGGCCAAGAAGGGCGCTTTTCAGCGCACGCTTGGACTCCAAAACTCTGCCGCGCCTTTTTCGGCTGCCGCAAATCGAGCAAACGGTGTGTTTCGGACGGCGTTTCGCTTTCGCTACTTGCGAGTGCTTTCGTGGTCCACCCCTCTATAAATACTCGGGAGGCGTCGAAGCCGGTTCTCCAAGCCGGACCCGTAGGTATCGTTGTGTGCTCGCTCTCATTGGCCCGCCTAACCAGAAAATGCCTGCGGTACACCCATTTGGATAAGAGTGCACGCAGATGCGGGCCTCGACGGCTACACATTTCCTCGGGCGGCCGCCTCCCGGCCTCCGTGGAGCGCGGGATGCACGGTCCCATCGACAAGCCTCTCCCGTTTTTACCGTGGCGTCGCGGTTCACCACGGCAGGCGGGTCGGTCTCCTCCGCATAAAAAGGGGGACCCCCGCTTTTTGTTCCACGAAATCGCACAAGCTTTTTTCGCATCCACGGTTTGCCACCGCACACCAAAATGCCGATCCGGCTGCCTACTTTAGCCAACAGGTGGAGCCAGGCGCGCCGTACTTGCGCGGCACTTCCCACGTCCACCGAAGTCGGTGCCAAGGACCACTTTCGGCGCCGGAGCCGCGTACGAGCCTACTCGAGGCGGAAGAACGAAGCCAGCAAGGGCCTGGCCGCAAGTGCGTTCAATTGTCGGGACGTCCAAGTCCCTCGTTCTTCCGTGCTTCCTCTTTCGGCAAGTCGTTGCGGCACCTTCCCAAAGCGCGCAGACCCGCTAATCGCGACGAGCGCGACGTGGCCGTGCCGCCTTTCCCTCGGCAGCAAGCAAAACGCCTGGCAACGTCGACGCTCCCCTAACCGCGATCTCGCACCGTGTTTCGTGTGGCGAATTCAAAAGCCGGCCGGCGCTGCTGCAACCATTACGGTCGGTACGCATACGCCGCGGAGGGCGGGACGGTCATCGGAGCGTGCGGTTCCTCCATCGAGTACTGCGCACCTCGGCCGTCGCATCGCCGTGCCATGACCGGCCGCGCGTCAACGCGAACCGGTGCCAGCGAGATCCCTCGCCTGCAAGAACCGACCGGCAGCCTCCGTCACCCGAGGACGCGGAGGCGCTTGCCGCGGACGGCGGGACGGTATGCACTGGTGCACAGCGGACCCGTCACATCGCCAGTTCCTTGACCGACCGCCGACGCTTGTGCCGTTCCTCTCGTACTTGGCAGTCGCCGCGCGATTGTCGGGTCTCGTTCTTGCACGCTCGAACGGTCGGGAGGGCACTCGGCTGGCGTTTCGGGAACGCGCAGCCTCGCCTTCTACCGACGTAACCACGACTCGCCGTTCGCGCTCCGCCGCTCCTGTTTACAGTACTAGGCGGTCCCGCAGCGGTCGGGTCGCGCATTTCGAGCGCTTCGAGCCACGGTGCAGTGGCGGGTCGAAAGCCGACCTATGAGTGCGTTGCGCCGTTTGTACCCGCGTCCGCCACCTGGCCGACCGTCCAAGGTCGCGGTGTTGGCGTCCGCTGGGCGCAACAATTTGTCACGGGGTGCCGCTCCACATTCAGGCAGCCCCGTGGGGAAAAGCCGACCCCGCGTCCAAACGGGGTCAGCGGCAGAAAGTGTCGGGCGCAGACGCAGCTGAGGCGCTCACCCTTCACAATCCGTTAATGATCCTTCCGCAGGTTCACCTACGGAAACCTTGTTACGACTTTTACTTCCTCTAAATGATCAAGTTTGGTCATCTTTCCAACAGACCGGCGCAACCGAAAGGCCGCGCCGGACATCGGTCCGAAGACCTCACTAAATCATTCAATCGGTAGTAGCGACGGGCGGTGTGTACAAAGGGCAGGGACGTAATCAACGCGAGCTTATGACTCGCGCTTACTGGGAATTCCTCGTTCAAGGGGAACAATTGCAAGCCCCTATCCCAATCACGAAAGAAGTTCCACGGGTTACCCAGTCTTTTCAGACAGGGATAAAGACACGCTGCTTCCTTCAGTGTAGCGCGCGTGCGGCCCCGGACATCTAAGGGCATCACAGACCTGTTATTGCTCTGTTTCGTGCGGCTAGGAGCCGCTTGTCCCTCTAAGAAGGTTGTAAGGTGCTGGGAACCCCGCACCTATTTAATAGGCTAGAGTCTCGTTCGTTATCGGAATTAACCAGACAAATCGCTCCACCAACTAAGAACGGCCATGCACCACCATCCACCGAATCAAGAAAGAGCTCTCAATCTGTCAATCCTCCCAGTGTCCGGGCCGGGTAAGTTTTCCCGTGTTGAGTCAAATTAAGCCGCAGGCTCCACTCCTGGTGGTGCCCTTCCGTCAATTCCTTTAAGTTTCAGCTTTGCAACCATACTTCCCCCGGAACCCAAATACTTTGGTTTCCCGGAAGCTGCCCGCCGAGTCATTTGAGTAACTCAGGCGGATCGCTGGTTGGCATCGTTTATGGTCAGAACTAGGGCGGTATCTGATCGCCTTCGAACCTCTGACTTTCGTTCTTGATCAATGAAAACATTCTTGGCAAATGCTTTCGCAGTAGTTCGTCTTGCGACGGTCCAAGAATTTCACCTCTAGCGCCGCAATACGAATGCCCCCGTCCGTCCCTCTTAATCATTACCTCGTATTCCAAAAACCAACAGAACAGAAACGAGGTCTTGTTCTATTATTCCATGCAAGTTTATTCAGGCGACTCGCCTGCGTTGAGCACTCTAATTTTTTCAAAGTAAAAGCACCGGCCATCTCGAGGCACACAATGAAGTGCACCAAGAAAGAACCGGCATGATGTTCAGTCCGAGCCGTCGCATCGGGTAGATGCACTACTCGTCTGGAACTGAGATCCAACTACGAGCTTTTTAACCGCAGCAGCTTTAGTATACGCTATTGGAGCTGGAATTACCGCGGCTGCTGGCACCAGACTTGCCCTCCAATTGATCCTCGTTAAAGGATTTAGAGTGTACTCATTTCAATTACGGGGCCTCAAAAGAGTCCCGTATTGTTATTTTTCGTCACTACCTCCCCGTGCCGGGAGTGGGTAATTTGCGCGCCTGCTGCCTTCCTTGGATGTGGTAGCCGTTTCTCAGGCTCCCTCTCCGGAATCGAACCCTGATTCTCCGTTACCCGTAACAACCATGGTAAGCAAGTAACCTACCATCGAAAGTTGATAAGGCAGACACTTGAAAGAAACGTCGCCGGCTCGTGGCCATGCGATCAGCACAAAGTTATCCAGAGTCACCACACAATACGGGCCGAAACCCGATCGATCTTGGTCTAATAAAAGCACCCGTTACCCAAAGGGCTCCAGGCTCACTGCATGTATTAGCTCTAGAATTGCCACAGTTATCCAAGTAGGAAGAAACGATCTAAGGAACCATAACTGATTTAATGAGCCATTCGCGGTTTCGCCTTATTTCGGCATGTACTTAGACATGCATGGCTTAATCTTTGAGACAAGCATATGATTACTGGCAGGATCAACCAGGTAATCGTTCGACTGCGCGTCCGTCCTCGCCTTCGGCGGGCCGGACGCAGTCTGTGTGCGGCGGAGGCCACCTTCAGGCGCCCCAACACGCTTATTTTGCACTCCGAGATGACGGCGTTCGAGCTCGCTACGGCACAACCTTCCCGAAAGACGAGTGGGAGCCGTGCGGCAAGAAGCACGTTCATGCTCGCTCTTTTTCGTTGCATCGACTCGGTCGCGCCGTGCGGGTTGCCCAAGCCCGCTGCACTGTCGGTGGACCGGCCGGAACTAGCAACGGAGCCGAGACTGCAAAGCCGCCAGACGACGGGTCACGCCCGCGTCTTCGGCGCTTTCGCATCTGAATCGCCCGAGGACGACACGGAACACACCTCGATATCGTGGTAAAACGGCACCGTCCGACAACCAGCCCCTAACGCATCAAGCGGATGAGGCTGCAGACGACTGCCGTGGATTCCCCTGGAGCAGACCCGAGGACACGCTTGACGAGGCCGAAGCCCGCCGCATATCAGACACCCGGTCGCTTTCGCGTACGCCGCTCACGAGAACCCCCACATAATAGCAGCGATAAGTACCCAGACCTCCTTGGGCACTAATACGAGCGTACTCGAGAAAATTTCACCGCGGGTGTGCCCCGAAACGTGTGGCACGTTGAGCGTGCCACAAGTCTACGTCGCTCTCAAACCCGCCGAGGTCGTAGAATTTGCGACCCTACTCACGAAATTCCCACCGAGGATACGGCCGCAAACGTACCGCACCTTGGGTAGGCCACGAGTTTGTGCAACACTACGCTGACGGCACAGCACCGAGGTCGTGCGCGCACGCACGGGAAAATTCCGCCGCGGTTTCTGCCGAAAACGTGAGGCACCACGACTCTCCGCAAGTTCGCGTCGACTGCGAAAGACCGAAGTCGTGAACGACGTGTCCGCTACTCGCCGCCGACACGCTGGACACCAAACGTACAACGACTCGACGGCGTCGTAGAGGCCCACGACGCGGTTTTCCTTAACGACGTCTCGGCGTGGCACCGACAGGTTAGAACGGCCGACCAACGTTCCCTGTCCGCCGTTCGGCTCAGTCGAAGGGCTCGGCGACTTCGGCAACGCTGCGAAGCCGCACGGTGACGCACGCCATGTCCCCATTTTTTTTTTTTTTTTCTTTCTGCGTCTGCCGGGGTGCCCCTATAATAGCAGCGATAAGCACCCAGACCGCCGTGGGTCGCTCGCCCCGGCTGACGTGGTTTTTCGTACTCCTGCGGCGGTCGCCGTCAAGCACGTCCAAATACGCTACTTTCGTGGGCGCATTCACGCTCTTTCGCTTCGCCGGAGTGCCAGCACTCACTCTGCCAAAAACGGCGAACATCCGAGCGGCGGTTCCCACTTTTGCGTCGGCGTCGCAAACCCCGCCCCGGCAGACGAGGTTTGCCGTACTCGTGCGACGGTGGCCGGCGGGCACGTCGAAAGACGCCGATATCGTGCGCGAATTGGCGCACCTTGGCTTCACCGGAGTGCCGCCACTGACTCCTCCAAAAACGGCGAAGATCCGAGCGGCGCTTCCCACTTTCGCATCGGCGTCCCGAACTCCGCCCCGGCTGACGCGGTTTACCGTACTCGTGCGACGGTCGCCGGCGAGCACGTGGAAAGACGCCGATATCGTGCCCGAATCGGCTCCGTTCGGCTTCGCCGGAGTGCCAGCACTGGCTCGGCGAAAGACGACGAACATCCGAGCGACGGTTCTCACTATTGCGTACGCGTCGCAAACCCCGCCCCGGCAGACGCACTTTGCCGTACTCGTGCGACGGTCGCCGGCGAGCACGTAGAAAGACGCCGATATCGTGCCGGAATCGGCCCCGTTTGGCTTCGCCGGAGTGCCAGCACTCACTCGGCCACAAACGGCGAACATCCGAGCGGCGGTTCCCACTTAGCCGTCGGCGTCCCGAACTCCGCCCCGGCAGACGCGGTTGCCGAGCTCGTGCGACTAGCGACCGCGAAGCCGTCTCGCGACGCCGCTTTCGTGCGCGGCTCCCACTGCGACCTGGGTCACCCGAGGTCGACGAGCAAGAAAGAATGTCGAAAAAAAATTTTTTTTTTTTTGCGTCTGCCGGGGTGCCCCTATAATAGCAGCGATAAGCACCCAGACCGCCATGGGTCGCTCGCCCCGGCTGACGTGGTTTTTCGTTTTCCTGCGGTGGTCGTCGTCAAGCACGTCCAAACACGCCACTTTCGTGGGCGCATTCGCGCTCTTTCGCTTCGCCGGAGTGCCAGCACTCACTCTGCCAAAAACGGCGAACATCCTAGTGGCGGTTCCCACTTTTGCGTCGGCGTCGCCAACCCCGCCCCGGCATACGCGGTTTGCCGTACTCGTGCGGCGGTGGCCGGCGGGCACGTCGAAAGACACCGATATCGTGCGCGAGTCGATGCTTCTTGGTCTCGCAGGAGGGCCGCCACTCACTCCTGCAAAAACGGCGAAGATCCGAGCGGCGCTTCCCACTTTTTCGTCGGCATCGCAAACCTCGCCCCGGCAGACGCGCTTTGCCGTACTCGTGCGACGGTCGCCGGCGAGCACGTCGAAATACGCCGATATCGTGCCCGAATCGGCCCCGTTTCGCTTCGCCGGAGTGCCAGCACTCACTCGGCCAAAAACGGCGAACATCCGAGCAGCGGTACCCACTTAGCCGTCGGCATCCCGAACTCCGCGCCGGCTGACGCGGTTGCCGAGCTCGTGCGACTAGCGACCGCGAACGCGTCTCGCGACGCCGCTTTCGTGCGCGGCTCCCATTGCGACCTGGGTTACCCGAGCTCGACCAGCAAAAAAGAAGGTCGAAAAAAAATTTTTTTTTTCTGCGTCTGCCGGGGTGCCCCTATAATAGCAGCGATAAGCACCCAGACCGCCGTGGGTCGCTCGCCCCGGCTGACGTGGTTTTTCGTACTCCTGCAGCGGTCGCCGTCAAGCACGTCCAAATACGCCACTTTCGTGGGCGCTTTCGCGCTCTTTCGCGTCGCCGGTGTGCCAGCACTCACTCTGCCAAAAACGGCGAACATCCTAGTGGCGGTTCCCACTTTTGCGTCGGCGTCGCCAACCCCGCCCCGGCATACGCGGTTTGCCGTACTCGTGCGGCGGTGGCCGGCGGGCACGTCGAAAGACACCGATATCGTGCGCGAGTCGATGCTTCTTGGTCTCGCAGGAGGGCCGCCACTCACTCCTGCAAAAACGGCGAAGATCCGAGCGGCGCTTCCCACTTTTTCGTCGGCATCGCAAACCTCGCCCCGGCAGACGCGCTTTGCCGTACTCGTGCGACGGTCGCCGGCGAGCACGTCGAAATACGCCGATATCGTGCCCGAATCGGCCCCGTTTCGCTTCGCCGGAGTGCCAGCACTCACTCGGCCAAAAACGGCGAACATCCGAGCAGCGGTACCCACTTAGCCGTCGGCATCCCGAACTCCGCGCCGGCTGACGCGGTTGCCGAGCTCGTGCGACTAGCGACCGCGAACGCGTCTCGCGACGCCGCTTTCGTGCGCGGCTCCCATTGCGACCTGGGTTACCCGAGCTCGACCAGCAAAAAAGAAGGTCGAAAAAAAATTTTTTTTTTCTGCGTCTGCCGGGGTGCCCCTATAATAGCAGCGATAAGCACCCAGACCGCCGTGGGTCGCTCGCCCCGGCTGACGTGGTTTTTCGTACTCCTGCAGCGGTCGCCGTCAAGCACGTCCAAATACGCCACTTTCGTGGGCGCTTTCGCGCTCTTTCGCGTCGCCGGTGTGCCAGCACTCACTCTGCCAAAAACGGCCAACATCCGAGCGGCGGTTCCCACTTTTGCGTCGGCGTCGTAAACCCCGCCCCGGCAGACGCGGTTTGCCCTACTCGTTCGACGGTCGCCGGCGAGCGCGTCGAAAGACGCCGATATCGTGCGCTAATTGGCGCTCCTTGGCTTCTCCGGAGTGCCGCCACTCACTCCTCCAAAAACGGCGAAGATCCGAGCGGCGTTCTCCACTTTCGCATCGGCGTCCCGAACTCCGCCCGGGCTGACGCGGTTTACCGTACTCGTGCGACGGTCGCCGCCGGGCACGTCGAAAGACGCCGATATCGTGCCGTAATCGGCCCCGTTTGGCTTCGCCCGAGTGCCAGCACTCACTCGGCCAAAAACGGCGAACATCCGAGCAGCGTTTCCCACTTTCGCATCGGCGTCCCGAAGCCCGCCCCGGCAGACGCGGTTTGCCCTACTCGAGCGACGGTCGCCGGCGATCACGTCGAAAGGCGCCGAATTCGTGCACGAATCGATGCTTCTTGGTCTCGCAGGAGGGCCGCCACTCACTCCTGCAAAAACGGCGAAGATCCGAGTTGCGCTTCCCACTTTTTCGTCGGCGTCCCGAACTACGCCCCGGCTGACGCGGTTTACCGTACTCGTGCGACGGTCGCCGGCGGGCACTTCAAAATACGCCGATTTCGTGGGCGCATTCACGCTGTTTCGCTTCCCCGGAGTGCCAACACTCACTCTGCCGAAAGCGGCGATCATCCGAGCGGCGGTTCCCACTTTTGCGTCGGCTTCGCAAACGGCGCCCCGGCAGACGCGCTCGTGCGACGTACTCGTGCGACGGTCGCCGGCGAGCACGTCGAAAGACGCCGATATCGTGCTCGAATCGACCCCGTTTCGCTTCGCCGGAGTGCTGCCAGTCACGGCGCAGAGAACGGCGAACAAGTGTTTTTTTTTTTTTTTCCTAGAATTTGTGTTATAGAAGGCACATTTGATATCGGACGATAATTTTCAACTTTATCACGCGCACCGATTTTCGTGTAGAGGTTTGCAAGTTTATGGGAATTTCTCCACTTGGAATAATGCGATTTAGTAGTACTACGAGAACTTCATGGATGTACTCAAGGGTACGGGGCAAGTCAGTTACGTCAACACCTGCAGATTTTTTACACTTCAAACTGAAAATTGTTGGTTGTGAGTCCTCGTGTGATATTAAAGGCCGATTCGCTAACACATAGAACAAAGAAAGAAAGGAAGAAAAAACGCCCGCGCTCGCTCAAGAAACCTGGGTTCGCAACAAGTGGCAACAACAAGCAACCGAGCGAGTGCGCCAAAACCCGTGGCGGCCGAACAAACGCGAAGTCCCAACCGCGTCAGCCGGGGCGGCACGGGACAGGAAAAATCACTTCAGCCGGGGCGGCGGGGCACCGAATAAACCTCGTCACCTCGTCGCAGGATAAAAGAGGAAACAAAAAGTCTAAACAGCGTCTGCTGGAGCGAATGCGTAATAAAACAACAACAACAACAAAAAAAAAACACCCGCGCTCAAGAAGTCTGCAATCCTCACAAAAGGCGACTGTGACCGAGCAGCGTCAGCCGGGGCCGTGCGGAAACGGAAAAACCGCGACTACCGGGGCGTCGAGGCACCGAAAAATCCACTTCAGCCGCGGCGAAAAAAAAAACAAAAAGAAAGACGGAGGGGGGGGGGGGAACCACGTCTGCCGGGGCGAAGGAAAAAAAAAAACGCGTCTGCCGGGGCGAGCCCGGGTGCGGCACCACCGGGAAAACTGTGGCAAACAGACATGGCGATCGAGTGAGTGGGCCGCCAGCCAGGCTCAGCCAAAAAGTGCAAAGTCCGAACTGCGTCAGCCGGGGCGGCAAAAACCGCGTCAGCCGGGGCGGCGCAAAAAACCGCGTCTGCCGGGGCGGCACGAAACCGCGTCAGCCGGGGCGGGGCGAAAACTGCGTCAGCCGGGGCGAAAAGAAAAAAAAAAAACGCGTCTGCCGGGGCAAGCCCGGGTGCGGCACCACCGGGAAAACTGTGGCAAACAGACATGGCGATCGAGTGAGTGGGCCGCCAGCCAGGCACAGCCGAAAAGTGCAAAGTCCGAACCGTGTCAGCCGGGGCGACGCAAAAACCGCGTCAGCCGGGGCGGCGCGAAAACCGCGTCAGCCGGGGCGGCACGAAACCGCGTCAGCCGGGGCGGCGCGAAAACTGCGTCAGCCGGGGCGGCGCGAAAACCTCGTCAGCCGGGGCGAGCGAAAAGGGGGGGGGGGGAACCACGTCTGCCGGGGCGAAAGAAAAAAAAACGCGTCTGCCGGGGCGAGCCCGGGTGCGGCACCACCGGGAAGACTGTGGCAAACAGACATGGCGATCGAGTGAGTGGGCCGCCAGCCAGGCTCAGCCCAAAAAGTGCCAAGTCCGAACTGCGTCAGCCGGGGCGGCAAAAACCGCGTCAGCCGGGGCGGCGCGAAAACCGCGTCTGCCGGGGCGGCGCGAAAACTGCGTCTGCCGGGGCGAGCCCGGGTGCGGCACCACCGGGAAAACTGTGGCAAACAGACATGGCGATCGAGTGAGTGGGCCGCCAGCCAGGCACAGCCGAAAAGTGCTAAGTCCGAACTGCGTCTGCCGGGGCGGCACGAAACCGCGTCAGCCGGGGCGGCGCGAAAACCGCGTCTGCCGGGGCGGCACGAAACCGCGTCAGCCGGGGCGGCGCGAAAACTGCGTCAGCCGGGGCGAGCCCGGGTGCGGCACCACCGGGAAAACTGTGGCAAACAGACATGGCGATCGAGTGAGTGGGCCGCCAGCCAGGCACAGCCGAAAAGTGCTAAGTCCGAACTGCGTCTGCCGGGGCGGCACGAAACCGCGTCAGCCGGGGCGGCGCGAAAACCGCGTCTGCCGGGGCGGCACGAAACCGCGTCAGCCGGGGCGGCGCGAAAACTGCGTCAGCCGGGGCGAGCCCGGGTGCGGCACCACCGGGAAAACTGTGGCAAACAGACATGGCGATCGAGTGAGTGGGCCGCCAGCCAGGCACAGCCGAAAAGTGCTAAGTCCGAACTGCGTCAGCCGGGGCGGCAAAAACCGCGTCAGCCGGGGCGGCGCAAAAAACCGCGTCTGCCGGGGCGGCACGAAACCGCGTCAGCCG
>NW_027465081.1:0-22500 GCF_043290135.1 Rhipicephalus microplus
TCGATTGGTCTTTCGCCCCTATACCCGGATCGGACGATCGATTTGCACGTCAGAATCGCTTCGGACCTCCACCAGAGTTTCCTCTGGCCTCGTCCTGCCCGGGCATAGTTCACCATCTTTCGGGTGCCAACGTGTGCGCTCTCGCTCCGCCCCGGCGACGTGTGAGCGCCTGGGACGGGCCGTTGCTGCGCCCTTTATCGGACCCCTGTGCGGTCCGGGATCGCAACGCAGCCCACTAGGGGCCTTCACGTTTCATTGCGCCATTGGGTTTCGGGAGACCCATTGACTCGCGCACATGTTAGACTCCTTGGTCCGTGTTTCAAGACGGGTCGGGTGGGTTACCGACCTACTCGCCGCAAACCACGATAGCGCCTCCGCGGGAGAATAGCCCCGCTCGCAGAGGCTTCTCGCCGGCCAACCCGCCGCCGCGGGACCAACCCGGACAGCAGGAGACGACAAGCTTGCCCAGCGGGTTCTCCGCTCCGTTTCCGGAGGGCGTCATCGTTCGGGCCTCCCGACAACCGGGAGAAGCCCATGGGGCCTGGACGGGGTGACGAACTTTTCGTGCACGGCGTGGTATAACTCCCGCGTGCCGTCTCCGAAGAGACGGGCAGGTCACCTCCACTGCCGGACTCAAAGTCGTGCTTGTTCCCTTTGACCCGCGTCCGTCGCGGCGTCCTACCGGCGGTGGGAAGTGCGCACCCCGGAGACCGCGTCTGCGTGCCAGCAGCCGGAACAGTCCCCCGAAGGGGACCGTTTACCTGACGCCGCCGGCTCCGCGATCGTCCGGAGACTGAATCCCACCGCTTTCGAGCTTCGAGGGCCCACCCGTTTTACTCTAAGCGGTTTCACGTACTCTTGAACTCTCTCTTCAAAGTTCTTTTCAACTTTCCCTCACGGTACTTGTGAACTATCGGTCTCTCGGTCGTATTTAGCCTTAGATGGAGTTTACCACCCACTTAGGGCTGCACTCTCAAGCAACCCGACTCACGGGAGGCTCCATCCCGGGCGCGCAACGGCGGAGACGGGCCTGGCACCCACTCTGGGACAAGCCCCTGTCAGGGGGACTTGCACCGTCGCAAACACCCGAGAACGTCGCCTCCCATACACCACATTTCCCGACCGCCTGCAAGGACGGGGGATTCGGTGCTGGGCTCGGTCCCGTTTCGCTCGCAGCTACTCGGGGAATCCCTGTTGGTTTCTTTTCCTCCGCTTAGTGATATGCTTAAATTCAGCGGGTTGTCTCGCCTGATCTGAGGTCGACAGCGGATACATTCGCTTCCATCAACTTCCTGCACGACCGCGTGCGCTCGCCCTACCAAGTGCGCCCGCAACCCTGTACAGGGCCACTTCTTCACAAGGCTGGCAATCGGCTTCCCCGCTGCACGCGTGCGGCGCACAACCGGTGTGACGTGGAAGTGACGGGACACGTTCGTAAACCCATCGCGAACCGAGTACGACGCCCTACCAAGTGCGCCCGCAACCCTGTACAGGGTCACATCTTCACAAGGCTGGCAAGCGGCATTCCGCTGCGCGCGTGCGTCGTCCGAGCAGTTGCGTGATAAACGACCGTGTCGAAAGCCCAAACACCGCCGAGGCCAGTCGCCGCCGCCGCAAGGGCAGCCACGCAGCCTGGCGAGAGGCATCGTCTCGTGTAGCGTCGCCCCCGCCCCAACTGGAGTGGCCCAGTTTTTTGAACGGGACGGGAACTGCGAAGCACTTAGACCGACGGCGGACTACGACGAGAACGCCTTAAGCTTCGCCAACGTTTCGCCAACTCGTGCGGGAGACTTTTTCCGCTTCGCGGCAAGTCGTCGCGCCGTGCTCTCCGCATCAACCGCGTACGCAGCGAACCGCAAACGTCGGGCGCAGCCTCCTCACCTCCCTGCGCTTTGCGCGCGAACGTTCCCTGTTCGCGCGGCAAAGCCTGGAGGAGGCACGGCCCCGCAGCGTGTTCGAGCGCCCGGTCTACGGGACACCCTGCTTACTTCGAGGGCAACAAGCGCAACGCAAGGCTGCGATCTCGCGCACTTTGCGCACGGCTGGAGAAGCTTTGCTGGCCGGCTTTCGCTCCTCGTGTTTACCGTGCGTTAAAGTTGCGCGTCCGTGGCTCTCGCAGCTCTTGCGCGCCCGGTCGCAGAGAGGAGTACGCAACCTCGACCGCACTTTCCCTGCAGGCTTCCTTCCGACTCGAAGTCCTGCGGCGGTCTCAACGAGGTGCCACATCCTCAATGCAGTCGGTCGCCCCCGTTTCGGTTGGGCTCTGGCACGACGGTCGCCACCGTCTCGCCCTTGAGTGGCCGCTGTTGGCGCTCGCTGTGAGGTGTTCAGCGTGCTGTCCGTGTTGCCGACGCGGTCAAAACGAGTCGACGGCTCACGTTCCCTTGTGCGCCGAAGGCTCTCTTGATATGTGATCCGACCCTCAGACAGACGAAGCCAAGGGAAGACCCAAGGCCGCAATGTGCGTTCAAAGAATCAGTGCTCAGTGTGTCCTGCAATTCACACCAAGTCTCGCAGCTGGCTGCGTTCTTCATCGACCCGAGAACCGAGTGATCCACCGCTTAGAGTCGTGAAAAAGTGTTTGTTCAATTCCGTACAGTCAAAACCAAACGTTTCTGGCACTCGGCCAAACAGTGGCCAAGAAGGGCGCTTTTCAGCGCACGCTTGGACTCCAAAACTCTGCCGCGCCTTTTTCGGCTGCCGCAAATCGAGCAAACGGTGTGTTTCGGACGGCGTTTCGCTTTCGCTACTTGCGAGTGCTTTCGTGGTCCACCCCTCTATAAATACTCGGGAGGCGTCGAAGCCGGTTCTCCAAGCCGGACCCGTAGGTATCGTTGTGTGCTCGCTCTCATTGGCCCGCCTAACCAGAAAATGCCTGCGGTACACCCATTTGGATAAGAGTGCACGCAGATGCGGGCCTCGACGGCTACACATTTCCTCGGGCGGCCGCCTCCCGGCCTCCGTGGAGCGCGGGATGCACGGTCCCATCGACAAGCCTCTCCCGTTTTTACCGTGGCGTCGCGGTTCACCACGGCAGGCGGGTCGGTCTCCTCCGCATAAAAAGGGGGACCCCCGCTTTTTGTTCCACGAAATCGCACAAGCTTTTTTCGCATCCACGGTTTGCCACCGCACACCAAAATGCCGATCCGGCTGCCTACTTTAGCCAACAGGTGGAGCCAGGCGCGCCGTACTTGCGCGGCACTTCCCACGTCCACCGAAGTCGGTGCCAAGGACCACTTTCGGCGCCGGAGCCGCGTACGAGCCTACTCGAGGCGGAAGAACGAAGCCAGCAAGGGCCTGGCCGCAAGTGCGTTCAATTGTCGGGACGTCCAAGTCCCTCGTTCTTCCGTGCTTCCTCTTTCGGCAAGTCGTTGCGGCACCTTCCCAAAGCGCGCAGACCCGCTAATCGCGACGAGCGCGACGTGGCCGTGCCGCCTTTCCCTCGGCAGCAAGCAAAACGCCTGGCAACGTCGACGCTCCCCTAACCGCGATCTCGCACCGTGTTTCGTGTGGCGAATTCAAAAGCCGGCCGGCGCTGCTGCAACCATTACGGTCGGTACGCATACGCCGCGGAGGGCGGGACGGTCATCGGAGCGTGCGGTTCCTCCATCGAGTACTGCGCACCTCGGCCGTCGCATCGCCGTGCCATGACCGGCCGCGCGTCAACGCGAACCGGTGCCAGCGAGATCCCTCGCCTGCAAGAACCGACCGGCAGCCTCCGTCACCCGAGGACGCGGAGGCGCTTGCCGCGGACGGCGGGACGGTATGCACTGGTGCACAGCGGACCCGTCACATCGCCAGTTCCTTGACCGACCGCCGACGCTTGTGCCGTTCCTCTCGTACTTGGCAGTCGCCGCGCGATTGTCGGGTCTCGTTCTTGCACGCTCGAACGGTCGGGAGGGCACTCGGCTGGCGTTTCGGGAACGCGCAGCCTCGCCTTCTACCGACGTAACCACGACTCGCCGTTCGCGCTCCGCCGCTCCTGTTTACAGTACTAGGCGGTCCCGCAGCGGTCGGGTCGCGCATTTCGAGCGCTTCGAGCCACGGTGCAGTGGCGGGTCGAAAGCCGACCTATGAGTGCGTTGCGCCGTTTGTACCCGCGTCCGCCACCTGGCCGACCGTCCAAGGTCGCGGTGTTGGCGTCCGCTGGGCGCAACAATTTGTCACGGGGTGCCGCTCCACATTCAGGCAGCCCCGTGGGGAAAAGCCGACCCCGCGTCCAAACGGGGTCAGCGGCAGAAAGTGTCGGGCGCAGACGCAGCTGAGGCGCTCACCCTTCACAATCCGTTAATGATCCTTCCGCAGGTTCACCTACGGAAACCTTGTTACGACTTTTACTTCCTCTAAATGATCAAGTTTGGTCATCTTTCCAACAGACCGGCGCAACCGAAAGGCCGCGCCGGACATCGGTCCGAAGACCTCACTAAATCATTCAATCGGTAGTAGCGACGGGCGGTGTGTACAAAGGGCAGGGACGTAATCAACGCGAGCTTATGACTCGCGCTTACTGGGAATTCCTCGTTCAAGGGGAACAATTGCAAGCCCCTATCCCAATCACGAAAGAAGTTCCACGGGTTACCCAGTCTTTTCAGACAGGGATAAAGACACGCTGCTTCCTTCAGTGTAGCGCGCGTGCGGCCCCGGACATCTAGGGCATCACAGACCTGTTATTGCTCTGTTTCGTGCGGCTAGGAGCCGCTTGTCCCTCTAAGAAGGTTGTAAGGTGCTGGGAACCCCGCACCTATTTAATAGGCTAGAGTCTCGTTCGTTATCGGAATTAACCAGACAAATCGCTCCACCAACTAAGAACGGCCATGCACCACCATCCACCGAATCAAGAAAGAGCTCTCAATCTGTCAATCCTCCCAGTGTCCGGGCCGGGTAAGTTTTCCCGTGTTGAGTCAAATTAAGCCGCAGGCTCCACTCCTGGTGGTGCCCTTCCGTCAATTCCTTTAAGTTTCAGCTTTGCAACCATACTTCCCCCGGAACCCAAATACTTTGGTTTCCCGGAAGCTGCCCGCCGAGTCATTTGAGTAACTCAGGCGGATCGCTGGTTGGCATCGTTTATGGTCAGAACTAGGGCGGTATCTGATCGCCTTCGAACCTCTGACTTTCGTTCTTGATCAATGAAAACATTCTTGGCAAATGCTTTCGCAGTAGTTCGTCTTGCGACGGTCCAAGAATTTCACCTCTAGCGCCGCAATACGAATGCCCCCGTCCGTCCCTCTTAATCATTACCTCGTATTCCAAAAACCAACAGAACAGAAACGAGGTCTTGTTCTATTATTCCATGCAAGTTTATTCAGGCGACTCGCCTGCGTTGAGCACTCTAATTTTTTCAAAGTAAAAGCACCGGCCATCTCGAGGCACACAATGAAGTGCACCAAGAAAGAACCGGCATGATGTTCAGTCCGAGCCGTCGCATCGGGTAGATGCACTACTCGTCTGGAACTGAGATCCAACTACGAGCTGTTTAACCGCAGCAGCTTTAGTATACGCTATTGGAGCTGGAATTACCGCGGCTGCTGGCACCAGACTTGCCCTCCAATTGATCCTCGTTAAAGGATTTAGAGTGTACTCATTTCAATTACGGGGCCTCAAAAGAGTCCCGTATTGTTATTTTTCGTCACTACCTCCCCGTGCCGGGAGTGGGTAATTTGCGCGCCTGCTGCCTTCCTTGGATGTGGTAGCCGTTTCTCAGGCTCCCTCTCCGGAATCGAACCCTGATTCTCCGTTACCCGTAACAACCATGGTAAGCAAGTAACCTACCATCGAAAGTTGATAAGGCAGACACTTGAAAGAAACGTCGCCGGCTCGTGGCCATGCGATCAGCACAAAGTTATCCAGAGTCACCACACAATACGGGCCGAAACCCGATCGATCTTGGTCTAATAAAAGCACCCGTTACCCAAAGGGCTCCAGGCTCACTGCATGTATTAGCTCTAGAATTGCCACAGTTATCCAAGTAGGAAGAAACGATCTAAGGAACCATAACTGATTTAATGAGCCATTCGCGGTTTCGCCTTATTTCGGCATGTACTTAGACATGCATGGCTTAATCTTTGAGACAAGCATATGATTACTGGCAGGATCAACCAGGTAATCGTTCGACTGCGCGTCCGTCCTCGCCTTCGGCGGGCCGGACGCAGTCTGTGTGCGGCGGAGGCCACCTTCAGGCGCCCCAACACGCTTATTTTGCACTCCGAGATGACGGCGTTCGAGCTCGCTACGGCACAACCTTCCCGAAAGACGAGTGGGAGCCGTGCGGCAAGAAGCACGTTCATGCTCGCTCTTTTTCGTTGCATCGACTCGGTCGCGCCGTGCGGGTTGCCCAAGCCCGCTGCACTGTCGGTGGACCGGCCGGAACTAGCAACGGAGCCGAGACTGCAAAGCCGCCAGACGACGGGTCACGCCCGCGTCTTCGGCGCTTTCGCATCTGAATCGCCCGAGGACGACACGGAACACACCTCGATATCGTGGTAAAACGGCACCGTCCGACAACCAGCCCCTAACGCATCAAGCGGATGAGGCTGCAGACGACTGCCGTGGATTCCCCTGGAGCAGACCCGAGGACACGCTTGACGAGGCCGAAGCCCGCCGCATATCAGACACCCGGTCGCTTTCGCGTACGCCGCTCACGAGAACCCCCACATAATAGCAGCGATAAGTACCCAGACCTCCTTGGGCACTAATACGAGCGTACTCGAGAAAATTTCACCGCGGGTGTGCCCCGAAACGTGTGGCACGTTGAGCGTGCCACAAGTCTACGTCGCTCTCAAACCGGCCGAGGTCGTAGAATTTGCGACCCTACTCACGAAATTCCCACCGAGGATACGGCCGCAAACGTACCGCACCTTGGGTAGGCCACGAGTTTGTGCAACACTACGCTGACGGCACAGCACCGAGGTCGTGCGCGCACGCACGGGAAAATTCCGCCGCGGTTTCTGCCGAAAACGTGAGGCACCACGACTCTCCGCAAGTTCGCGTCGACTGCGAAAGACCGAAGTCGTGAACGACGTGTCCGCTACTCGCCGCCGACACGCTGGACACCAAACGTACAACGACTCGACGGCGTCGTAGAGGCCCACGACGCGGTTTTCCTTAACGACGTCTCGGCGTGGCACCGACAGGTTAGAACGGCCGACCAACGTTCCCTGTCCGCCGTTCGGCTCAGTCGAAGGGCTCGGCGACTTCGGCAACGCTGCGAAGCCGCACGGTGACGCACGCCATGTCCCCATTTTTTTTTTTTTTCTTTCTGCGTCTGCCGGGGTGCCCCTATAATAGCAGCGATAAGCACCCAGACCGCCGTGGGTCGCTCGCCCCGGCTGACGTGGTTTTTCGTACTCCTGCGGCGGTCGCCGTCAAGCACGTCCAAATACGCTACTTTCGTGGGCGCATTCACGCTCTTTCGCTTCGCCGGAGTGCCAGCACTCACTCTGCCAAAAACGGCGAACATCCGAGCGGCGGTTCCCACTTTTGCGTCGGCGTCGCAAACCCCGCCCCGGCAGACGAGGTTTGCCGTACTCGTGCGACGGTGGCCGGCGGGCACGTCGAAAGACGCCGATATCGTGCGCGAATTGGCGCACCTTGGCTTCACCGGAGTGCCGCCACTGACTCCTCCAAAAACGGCGAAGATCCGAGCGGCGCTTCCCACTTTCGCATCGGCGTCCCGAACTCCGCCCCGGCTGACGCGGTTTACCGTACTCGTGCGACGGTCGCCGGCGAGCACGTGGAAAGACGCCGATATCGTGCCCGAATCGGCTCCGTTCGGCTTCGCCGGAGTGCCAGCACTGGCTCGGCGAAAGACGACGAACATCCGAGCGACGGTTCTCACTATTGCGTACGCGTCGCAAACCCCGCCCCGGCAGACGCACTTTGCCGTACTCGTGCGACGGTCGCCGGCGAGCACGTAGAAAGACGCCGATATCGTGCCGGAATCGGCCCCGTTTGGCTTCGCCGGAGTGCCAGCACTCACTCGGCCACAAACGGCGAACATCCGAGCGGCGGTTCCCACTTAGCCGTCGGCGTCCCGAACTCCGCCCCGGCAGACGCGGTTGCCGAGCTCGTGCGACTAGCGACCGCGAAGCCGTCTCGCGACGCCGCTTTCGTGCGCGGCTCCCACTGCGACCTGGGTCACCCGAGGTCGACGAGCAAGAAAGAATGTCGAAAAAAAATTTTTTTTTTTTTTGCGTCTGCCGGGGTGCCCCTATAATAGCAGCGATAAGCACCCAGACCGCCATGGGTCGCTCGCCCCGGCTGACGTGGTTTTTCGTTTTCCTGCGGTGGTCGTCGTCAAGCACGTCCAAACACGCCACTTTCGTGGGCGCATTCGCGCTCTTTCGCTTCGCCGGAGTGCCAGCACTCACTCTGCCAAAAACGGCGAACATCCTAGTGGCGGTTCCCACTTTTGCGTCGGCGTCGCCAACCCCGCCCCGGCATACGCGGTTTGCCGTACTCGTGCGGCGGTGGCCGGCGGGCACGTCGAAAGACACCGATATCGTGCGCGAGTCGATGCTTCTTGGTCTCGCAGGAGGGCCGCCACTCACTCCTGCAAAAACGGCGAAGATCCGAGCGGCGCTTCCCACTTTTTCGTCGGCATCGCAAACCTCGCCCCGGCAGACGCGCTTTGCCGTACTCGTGCGACGGTCGCCGGCGAGCACGTCGAAATACGCCGATATCGTGCCCGAATCGGCCCCGTTTCGCTTCGCCGGAGTGCCAGCACTCACTCGGCCAAAAACGGCGAACATCCGAGCAGCGGTACCCACTTAGCCGTCGGCATCCCGAACTCCGCGCCGGCTGACGCGGTTGCCGAGCTCGTGCGACTAGCGACCGCGAACGCGTCTCGCGACGCCGCTTTCGTGCGCGGCTCCCATTGCGACCTGGGTTACCCGAGCTCGACCAGCAAAAAAGAAGGTCGAAAAAAAATTTTTTTTTTCTGCGTCTGCCGGGGTGCCCCTATAATAGCAGCGATAAGCACCCAGACCGCCGTGGGTCGCTCGCCCCGGCTGACGTGGTTTTTCGTACTCCTGCAGCGGTCGCCGTCAAGCACGTCCAAATACGCCACTTTCGTGGGCGCTTTCGCGCTCTTTCGCGTCGCCGGTGTGCCAGCACTCACTCTGCCAAAAACGGCGAACATCCTAGTGGCGGTTCCCACTTTTGCGTCGGCGTCGCCAACCCCGCCCCGGCATACGCGGTTTGCCGTACTCGTGCGGCGGTGGCCGGCGGGCACGTCGAAAGACACCGATATCGTGCGCGAGTCGATGCTTCTTGGTCTCGCAGGAGGGCCGCCACTCACTCCTGCAAAAACGGCGAAGATCCGAGCGGCGCTTCCCACTTTTTCGTCGGCATCGCAAACCTCGCCCCGGCAGACGCGCTTTGCCGTACTCGTGCGACGGTCGCCGGCGAGCACGTCGAAATACGCCGATATCGTGCCCGAATCGGCCCCGTTTCGCTTCGCCGGAGTGCCAGCACTCACTCGGCCAAAAACGGCGAACATCCGAGCAGCGGTACCCACTTAGCCGTCGGCATCCCGAACTCCGCGCCGGCTGACGCGGTTGCCGAGCTCGTGCGACTAGCGACCGCGAACGCGTCTCGCGACGCCGCTTTCGTGCGCGGCTCCCATTGCGACCTGGGTTACCCGAGCTCGACCAGCAAAAAAGAAGGTCGAAAAAAAATTTTTTTTTTCTGCGTCTGCCGGGGTGCCCCTATAATAGCAGCGATAAGCACCCAGACCGCCGTGGGTCGCTCGCCCCGGCTGACGTGGTTTTTCGTACTCCTGCAGCGGTCGCCGTCAAGCACGTCCAAATACGCCACTTTCGTGGGCGCTTTCGCGCTCTTTCGCGTCGCCGGTGTGCCAGCACTCACTCTGCCAAAAACGGCCAACATCCGAGCGGCGGTTCCCACTTTTGCGTCGGCGTCGTAAACCCCGCCCCGGCAGACGCGGTTTGCCCTACTCGTTCGACGGTCGCCGGCGAGCGCGTCGAAAGACGCCGATATCGTGCGCTAATTGGCGCTCCTTGGCTTCTCCGGAGTGCCGCCACTCACTCCTCCAAAAACGGCGAAGATCCGAGCGGCGTTCTCCACTTTCGCATCGGCGTCCCGAACTCCGCCCGGGCTGACGCGGTTTACCGTACTCGTGCGACGGTCGCCGCCGGGCACGTCGAAAGACGCCGATATCGTGCCGTAATCGGCCCCGTTTGGCTTCGCCCGAGTGCCAGCACTCACTCGGCCAAAAACGGCGAACATCCGAGCAGCGTTTCCCACTTTCGCATCGGCGTCCCGAAGCCCGCCCCGGCAGACGCGGTTTGCCCTACTCGAGCGACGGTCGCCGGCGATCACGTCGAAAGGCGCCGAATTCGTGCACGAATCGATGCTTCTTGGTCTCGCAGGAGGGCCGCCACTCACTCCTGCAAAAACGGCGAAGATCCGAGTTGCGCTTCCCACTTTTTCGTCGGCGTCCCGAACTACGCCCCGGCTGACGCGGTTTACCGTACTCGTGCGACGGTCGCCGGCGGGCACTTCAAAATACGCCGATTTCGTGGGCGCATTCACGCTGTTTCGCTTCCCCGGAGTGCCAACACTCACTCTGCCGAAAGCGGCGATCATCCGAGCGGCGGTTCCCACTTTTGCGTCGGCTTCGCAAACGGCGCCCCGGCAGACGCGCTCGTGCGACGTACTCGTGCGACGGTCGCCGGCGAGCACGTCGAAAGACGCCGATATCGTGCTCGAATCGACCCCGTTTCGCTTCGCCGGAGTGCTGCCAGTCACGGCGCAGAAAACGGCGAACAAGTGTTTTTTTTTTTTTTCCTAGAATTTGTGTTATAGAAGGCACATTTGATATCGGACGATAATTTTCAACTTTATCACGCGCACCGATTTTCGTGTAGAGGTTTGCAAGTTTATGGGAATTTCTCCACTTGGAATAATGCGATTTAGTAGTACTACGAGAACTTCATGGATGTACTCAAGGGTACGGGGCAAGTCAGTTACGTCAACACCTGCAGATTTTTTACACTTCAAACTGAAAATTGTTGGTTGTGAGTCCTCGTGTGATATTAAAGGCCGATTCGCTAACACATAGAACAAAGAAAGAAAGGAAGAAAAAACGCCCGCGCTCGCTCAAGAAACCTGGGTTCGCAACAAGTGGCAACAACAAGCAACCGAGCGAGTGCGCCAAAACCCGTGGCGGCCGAACAAACGCGAAGTCCCAACCGCGTCAGCCGGGGCGGCACGGGACAGGAAAAATCACTTCAGCCGGGGCGGCGGGGCACCGAATAAACCTCGTCACCTCGTCGCAGGATAAAAGAGGAAACAAAAAGTCTAAACAGCGTCTGCTGGAGCGAATGCGTAATAAAACAACAACAACAACAAAAAAAAAACACCCGCGCTCAAGAAGTCTGCAATCCTCACAAAAGGCGACTGTGACCGAGCAGCGTCAGCCGGGGCCGTGCGGAAACGGAAAAACCGCGACTACCGGGGCGTCGAGGCACCGAAAAATCCACTTCAGCCGCGGCGAAAAAAAAAAACAAAAAGAAAGACGGAGGGGGGGGGGGAACCACGTCTGCCGGGGCGAAGGAAAAAAAAAAACGCGTCTGCCGGGGCGAGCCCGGGTGCGGCACCACCGGGAAAACTGTGGCAAACAGACATGGCGATCGAGTGAGTGGGCCGCCAGCCAGGCTCAGCCAAAAAGTGCAAAGTCCGAACTGCGTCAGCCGGGGCGGCAAAAACCGCGTCAGCCGGGGCGGCGCAAAAAACCGCGTCTGCCGGGGCGGCACGAAACCGCGTCAGCCGGGGCGGGGCGAAAACTGCGTCAGCCGGGGCGAAAAGAAAAAAAAAAAACGCGTCTGCCGGGGCAAGCCCGGGTGCGGCACCACCGGGAAAACTGTGGCAAACAGACATGGCGATCGAGTGAGTGGGCCGCCAGCCAGGCACAGCCGAAAAGTGCAAAGTCCGAACCGTGTCAGCCGGGGCGACGCAAAAACCGCGTCAGCCGGGGCGGCGCGAAAACCGCGTCAGCCGGGGCGGCACGAAACCGCGTCAGCCGGGGCGGCGCGAAAACTGCGTCAGCCGGGGCGGCGCGAAAACCTCGTCAGCCGGGGCGAGCGAAAAGGGGGGGGGGGGGGGGAACCACGTCTGCCGGGGCGAAAGAAAAAAAAACGCGTCTGCCGGGGCGAGCCCGGGTGCGGCACCACCGGGAAGACTGTGGCAAACAGACATGGCGATCGAGTGAGTGGGCCGCCAGCCAGGCTCAGCCCAAAAAGTGCCAAGTCCGAACTGCGTCAGCCGGGGCGGCAAAAACCGCGTCAGCCGGGGCGGCGCGAAAACCGCGTCTGCCGGGGCGGCGCGAAAACTGCGTCAGCCGGGGCGAGCCCGGGTGCGGCACCACCGGGAAAACTGTGGCTAACAGACATGGCGATCGAGTGAGTGGGCCACCAGCCAGGCTCAGCCAAAAAGTGCCAAGTCCGAACTGCGTCAGCCGGGGCGGCAAAAACCGCGTCAGCCGGGGCGGCGCAAAAAAACCGCGTCTGCCGGGGCGGCACGAAACCGCGTCAGCCGGGGCGGCGCGAAAACTGCGTCAGCCGGGGCGAAAGAAAAAAAAAACGCGTCTGCCGGGGCGAGCCCGGGTGCGGCACCACCGGGAAAACTGTGGCAAACAGACATGGCGATCGAGTGAGTGGGCCGCCAGCCAGGCACAGCCGAAAAGTGCTAAGTCCGAACTGCGTCTGCCGGGGCGGCACGAAACCGCGTCAGCCGGGGCGGCGCGAAAACCGCGTCTGCCGGGGCGGCACGAAACCGCGTCAGCCGGGGCGGCGCGAAAACTGCGTCAGCCGGGGCGAGCCCGGGTGCGGCACCACCGGGAAAACTGTGGCAAACAGACATGGCGATCGAGTGAGTGGGCCGCCAGCCAGGCACAGCCGAAAAGTGCTAAGTCCGAACTGCGTCTGCCGGGGCGGCACGAAACCGCGTCAGCCGGGGCGGCGCGAAAACCGCGTCTGCCGGGGCGGCACGAAACCGCGTCAGCCGGGGCGGCGCGAAAACTGCGTCAGCCGGGGCGGCGCGAAAACTGCGTCAGCCGGGGCGAAAGAAAAAAAAAACGCGTCTGCCGGGGCGAGCCCGGGTGCGGCACCACCGGGAAAACTGTGGCAAACAGACATGGCGATCGAGTGAGTGGGCCGCCAGCCAGGCACAGCCGAAAAGTGCTAAGTCCGAACTGCGTCTGCCGGGGCGGCACGAAACCGCGTCAGCCGGGGCGGCGCGAAAACCGCGTCTGCCGGGGCGGCACGAAACCGCGTCAGCCGGGGCGGCGCGAAAACTGCGTCAGCCGGGGCGAGCCCGGGTGCGGCACCACCGGGAAAACTGTGGCAAACAGACATGGCGATCGAGTGAGTGGGCCGCCAGCCAGGCACAGCCGAAAAGTGCTAAGTCCGAACTGCGTCTGCCGGGGCGGCACGAAACCGCGTCAGCCGGGGCGGCGCGAAAACCGCGTCTGCCGGGGCGGCACGAAACCGCGTCAGCCGGGGCGGCGCGAAAACTGCGTCAGCCGGGGCGAGCCCGGGTGCGGCACCACCGGGAAAACTGTGGCAAACAGACATGGCGATCGAGTGAGTGGGCCGCCAGCCAGGCACAGCCGAAAAGTGCTAAGTCCGAACTGCGTCAGCCGGGGCGGCAAAAACCGCGTCAGCCGGGGCGGCGCAAAAAACCGCGTCTGCCGGGGCGGCACGAAACCGCGTCAGCCGGGGCGGCGCGAAAAACGCGTCTGCCGGGGCGAGCCCGGGTGCGGCACCACCGGGAAAACTGTGGCAAACAGACATGGCGATCGAGTGAGTGGGCCGCCAGCCAGGCACAGCCGAAAAGTGCTAAGTCCGAACTGCGTCTGCCGGGGCGGCACGAAACCGCGTCAGCCGGGGCGGCGCGAAAACCGCGTCTGCCGGGGCGGCACGAAACCGCGTCAGCCGGGGCGGCGCGAAAACTGCGTCAGCCGGGGCGAGCCCGGGTGCGGCACCACCGGGAAAACTGTGGCAAACAGACATGGCGATCGAGTGAGTGGGCCGCCAGCCAGGCACAGCCGAAAAGTGCTAAGTCCGAACTGCGTCTGCCGGGGCGGCACGAAACCGCGTCAGCCGGGGCGGCGCGAAAACCGCGTCTGCCGGGGCGGCACGAAACCGCGTCAGCCGGGGCGGCGCGAAAACTGCGTCAGCCGGGGCGAGCCCGGGTGCGGCACCACCGGGAAAACTGTGGCAAACAGACATGGCGATCGAGTGAGTGGGCCGCCAGCCAGGCACAGCCGAAAAGTGCTAAGTCCGAACTGCGTCTGCCGGGGCGGCACGAAACCGCGTCAGCCGGGGCGGCGCGAAAACCGCGTCTGCCGGGGCGGCACGAAACCGCGTCAGCCGGGGCGGCGCGAAAACTGCGTCAGCCGGGGCGAGCCCGGGTGCGGCACCACCGGGAAAACTGTGGCAAACAGACATGGCGATCGAGTGAGTGGGCCGCCAGCCAGGCACAGCCGAAAAGTGCAAAGTCCGAACCGTGTCAGCCGGGGCGACGCAAAAACCGCGTCAGCCGGGGCGGCGCGAAAACCGCGTCTGCCGGGGCGGCACGAAACCGCGTCAGCCGGGGCGGCGCGAAAACTGCGTCAGCCGGGGCGAGCCCGGGTGCGGCACCACCGGGAAAACTGTGGCAAACAGACATGGCGATCGAGTGAGTGGGCCGCCAGCCAGGCACAGCCGAAAAGTGCAAAGTCCGAACCGTGTCAGCCGGGGCGACGCAAAAACCGCGTCAGCCGGGGCGGCGCGAAAACCGCGTCAGCCGGGGCGGCACGAAACCGCGTCAGCCGGGGCGGCGCGAAAACTGCGTCAGCCGGGGCGGCGCGAAAACCTCGTCAGCCGGGGCGAGCGAAAAGGGGGGGGGGGGAACCACGTCTGCCGGGGCGAAAGAAAAAAAAAACGCGTCTGCCGGGGCGAGCCCGGGTGCGGCACCACCGGGAAGACTGTGGCAAACAGACATGGCGATCGAGTGAGTGGGCCGCCAGCCAGGCTCAGCCCAAAAAGTGCCAAGTCCGAACTGCGTCAGCCGGGGCGGCAAAAACCGCGTCAGCCGGGGCGGCGCGAAAACCGCGTCTGCCGGGGCGGCGCGAAAACTGCGTCAGCCGGGGCGAGCCCGGGTGCGGCACCACCGGGAAAACTGTGGCTAACAGACATGGCGATCGAGTGAGTGGGCCACCAGCCAGGCTCAGCCAAAAAGTGCCAAGTCCGAACTGCGTCAGCCGGGGCGGCAAAAACCGCGTCAGCCGGGGCGGCGCAAAAAAACCGCGTCTGCCGGGGCGGCACGAAACCGCGTCAGCCGGGGCGGCGCGAAAACTGCGTCAGCCGGGGCGAAAGAAAAAAAAAAAAACGCGTCTGCCGGGGCGAGCCCGGGTGCGGCACCACCGGGAAAACTGTGGCAAACAGACATGGCGATCGAGTGAGTGGGCCGCCAGCCAGGCACAGCCGAAAAGTGCTAAGTCCGAACTGCGTCTGCCGGGGCGGCACGAAACCGCGTCAGCCGGGGCGGCGCGAAAACCGCGTCTGCCGGGGCGGCACGAAACCGCGTCAGCCGGGGCGGCGCGAAAACTGCGTCAGCCGGGGCGAGCCCGGGTGCGGCACCACCGGGAAAACTGTGGCAAACAGACATGGCGATCGAGTGAGTGGGCCGCCAGCCAGGCACAGCCGAAAAGTGCTAAGTCCGAACTGCGTCTGCCGGGGCGGCACGAAACCGCGTCAGCCGGGGCGGCGCGAAAACCGCGTCTGCCGGGGCGGCGCGAAAACTGCGTCAGCCGGGGCGAGCCCGGGTGCGGCACCACCGGGAAAACTGTGGCAAACAGACATGGCGATCGAGTGAGTGGGCCGCCAGCCAGGCACAGCCGAAAAGTGCAAAGTCCGAACCGTGTCAGCCGGGGCGACGCAAAAACCGCGTCAGCCGGGGCGGCGCGAAAACCGCGTCAGCCGGGGCGGCACGAAACCGCGTCAGCCGGGGCGGCGCGAAAACTGCGTCAGCCGGGGCGGCGCGAAAACCTCGTCAGCCGGGGCGAGCGAAAAGGGGGGGGGGGGGGGGAACCACGTCTGCCGGGGCGAAAGAAAAAAAAAACGCGTCTGCCGGGGCGAGCCCGGGTGCGGCACCACCGGGAAGACTGTGGCAAACAGACATGGCGATCGAGTGAGTGGGCCGCCAGCCAGGCTCAGCCCAAAAAGTGCCAAGTCCGAACTGCGTCAGCCGGGGCGGCAAAAACCGCGTCAGCCGGGGCGGCGCGAAAACCGCGTCTGCCGGGGCGGCGCGAAAACTGCGTCAGCCGGGGCGAGCCCGGGTGCGGCACCACCGGGAAAACTGTGGCTAACAGACATGGCGATCGAGTGAGTGGGCCACCAGCCAGGCTCAGCCGAAAAGTGCCAAGTCCGAACTGCGTCAGCCGGGGCGGCAAAAACCGCGTCAGCCGGGGCGGCGCAAAAAAACCGCGTCTGCCGGGGCGGCACGAAACCGCGTCAGCCGGGGCGGCGCGAAAACTGCGTCAGCCGGGGCGAAAGAAAAAAAAAAAACGCGTCTGCCGGGGCGAGCCCGGGTGCGGCACCACCGGGAAAACTGTGGCAAACAGACATGGCGATCGAGTGAGTGGGCCGCCAGCCAGGCACAGCCGAAAAGTGCTAAGTCCGAACTGCGTCTGCCGGGGCGGCACGAAACCGCGTCAGCCGGGGCGGCGCGAAAACCGCGTCTGCCGGGGCGGCACGAAACCGCGTCAGCCGGGGCGGCGCGAAAACTGCGTCAGCCGGGGCGAGCCCGGGTGCGGCACCACCGGGAAAACTGTGGCAAACAGACATGGCGATCGAGTGAGTGGGCCGCCAGCCAGGCACAGCCGAAAAGTGCTAAGTCCGAACTGCGTCTGCCGGGGCGGCACGAAACCGCGTCAGCCGGGGCGGCGCGAAAACCGCGTCTGCCGGGGCGGCACGAAACCGCGTCAGCCGGGGCGGCGCGAAAACTGCGTCAGCCGGGGCGAGCCCGGGTGCGGCACCACCGGGAAAACTGTGGCAAACAGACATGGCGATCGAGTGAGTGGGCCGCCAGCCAGGCACAGCCGAAAAGTGCTAAGTCCGAACTGCGTCAGCCGGGGCGGCAAAAACCGCGTCAGCCGGGGCGGCGCAAAAAACCGCGTCTGCCGGGGCGGCACGAAACCGCGTCAGCCGGGGCGGCGCGAAAACTGCGTCAGCCGGGGCGAAAGAAAAAAAAAACGCGTCTGCCGGGGCGAGCCCGGGTGCGGCACCACCGGGAAAACTGTGGCAAACAGACATGGCGATCGAGTGAGTGGGCCGCCAGCCAGGCACAGCCGAAAAGTGCTAAGTCCGAACTGCGTCTGCCGGGGCGGCACGAAACCGCGTCAGCCGGGGCGGCGCGAAAACCGCGTCTGCCGGGGCGGCACGAAACCGCGTCAGCCGGGGCGGCGCGAAAACTGCGTCAGCCGGGGCGAGCCCGGGTGCGGCACCACCGGGAAAACTGTGGCAAACAGACATGGCGATTGAGTGAGTGGGCCGCCAGCCAGGCACAGCCGAAAAGTGCTAAGTCCGAACTGCGTCTGCCGGGGCGGCACGAAACCGCGTCAGCCGGGGCGGCGCGAAAACCGCGTCTGCCGGGGCGGCACGAAACCGCGTCAGCCGGGGCGGCGCGAAAACTGCGTCAGCCGGGGCGAGCCCGGGTGCGGCACCACCGGGAAAACTGTGGCAAACAGACATGGCGATCGAGTGAGTGGGCCGCCAGCCAGGCACAGCCGAAAAGTGCTAAGTCCGAACTGCGTCTGCCGGGGCGGCACGAAACCGCGTCAGCCGGGGCGGCGCGAAAACCGCGTCTGCCGGGGCGGCACGAAACCGCGTCAGCCGGGGCGGCGCGAAAACTGCGTCAGCCGGGGCGAGCCCGGGTGCGGCACCACCGGGAAAACTGTGGCAAACAGACATGGCGATCGAGTGAGTGGGCCGCCAGCCAGGCACAGCCGAAAAGTGCAAAGTCCGAACCGTGTCAGCCGGGGCGACGCAAAAACCGCGTCAGCCGGGGCGGCGCGAAAACCGCGTCTGCCGGGGCGGCACGAAACCGCGTCAGCCGGGGCGGCGCGAAAACTGCGTCAGCCGGGGCGAGCCCGGGTGCGGCACCACCGGGAAAACTGTGGCAAACAGACATGGCGATCGAGTGAGTGGGCCGCCAGCCAGGCACAGCCGAAAAGTGCTAAGTCCGAACTGCGTCAGCCGGGGCGGCAAAAACCGCGTCAGCCGGGGCGGCGCAAAAAACCGCGTCTGCCGGGGCGGCACGAAACCGCGTCAGCCGGGGCGGGGCGAAAACTGCGTCAGCCGGGGCGAAAAGAAAAAAAAAAAACGCGTCTGCCGGGGCAAGCCCGGGTGCGGCACCACCGGGAAAACTGTGGCAAACAGACATGGCGATCGAGTGAGTGGGCCGCCAGCCAGGCACAGCCGAAAAGTGCAAAGTCCGAACCGTGTCAGCCGGGGCGACGCAAAAACCGCGTCAGCCGGGGCGGCGCGAAAACCGCGTCAGCCGGGGCGGCACGAAACCGCGTCAGCCGGGGCGGCGCGAAAACTGCGTCAGCCGGGGCGGCGCGAAAACCTCGTCAGCCGGGGCGAGCGAAAAGGGGGGGGGGGGGGAACCACGTCTGCCGGGGCGAAAGAAAAAAAAAACGCGTCTGCCGGGGCGAGCCCGGGTGCGGCACCACCGGGAAGACTGTGGCAAACAGACATGGCGATCGAGTGAGTGGGCCGCCAGCCAGGCTCAGCCCAAAAAGTGCCAAGTCCGAACTGCGTCAGCCGGGGCGGCAAAAACCGCGTCAGCCGGGGCGGCGCGAAAACCGCGTCTGCCGGGGCGGCGCGAAAACTGCGTCAGCCGGGGCGAGCCCGGGTGCGGCACCACCGGGAAAACTGTGGCTAACAGACATGGCGATCGAGTGAGTGGGCCACCAGCCAGGCTCAGCCAAAAAGTGCCAAGTCCGAACTGCGTCAGCCGGGGCGGCAAAAACCGCGTCAGCCGGGGCGGCGCAAAAAAACCGCGTCTGCCGGGGCGGCACGAAACCGCGTCAGCCGGGGCGGCGCGAAAACTGCGTCAGCCGGGGCGAAAGAAAAAAAAAACGCGTCTGCCGGGGCGAGCCCGGGTGCGGCACCACCGGGAAAACTGTGGCAAACAGACATGGCGATCGAGTGAGTGGGCCGCCAGCCAGGCACAGCCGAAAAGTGCTAAGTCCGAACTGCGTCTGCCGGGGCGGCACGAAACCGCGTCAGCCGGGGCGGCGCGAAAACCGCGTCTGCCGGGGCGGCACGAAACCGCGTCAGCCGGGGCGGCGCGAAAACTGCGTCAGCCGGGGCGAGCCCGGGTGCGGCACCACCGGGAAAACTGTGGCAAACAGACATGGCGATCGAGTGAGTGGGCCGCCAGCCAGGCACAGCCGAAAAGTGCTAAGTCCGAACTGCGTCTGCCGGGGCGGCACGAAACCGCGTCAGCCGGGGCGGCGCGAAAACCGCGTCTGCCGGGGCGGCACGAAACCGCGTCAGCCGGGGCGGCGCGAAAACTGCGTCAGCCGGGGCGAGCCCGGGTGCGGCACCACCGGGAAAACTGTGGCAAACAGACATGGCGATCGAGTGAGTGGGCCGCCAGCCAGGCACAGCCGAAAAGTGCTAAGTCCGAACTGCGTCAGCCGGGGCGGCAAAAACCGCGTCAGCCGGGGCGGCGCAAAAAACCGCGTCTGCCGGGGCGGCACGAAACCGCGTCAGCCGGGGCGGCGCGAAAACTGCGTCAGCCGGGGCGAAAGAAAAAAAAAAAACGCGTCTGCCGGGGCGAGCCCGGGTGCGGCACCACCGGGAAAACTGTGGCAAACAGACATGGCGATCGAGTGAGTGGGCCGCCAGCCAGGCACAGCCGAAAAGTGCTAAGTCCGAACTGCGTCTGCCGGGGCGGCACGAAACCGCGTCAGCCGGGGCGGCGCGAAAACCGCGTCTGCCGGGGCGGCACGAAACCGCGTCAGCCGGGGCGGCGCGAAAACTGCGTCAGCCGGGGCGAGCCCGGGTGCGGCACCACCGGGAAAACTGTGGCAAACAGACATGGCGATCGAGTGAGTGGGCCGCCAGCCAGGCACAGCCGAAAAGTGCTAAGTCCGAACTGCGTCTGCCGGGGCGGCACGAAACCGCGTCAGCCGGGGCGGCGCGAAAACCGCGTCTGCCGGGGCGGCGCGAAAACTGCGTCAGCCGGGGCGAGCCCGGGTGCGGCACCACCGGGAAAACTGTGGCAAACAGACATGGCGATCGAGTGAGTGGGCCGCCAGCCAGGCACAGCCGAAAAGTGCAAAGTCCGAACCGTGTCAGCCGGGGCGACGCAAAAACCGCGTCAGCCGGGGCGGCGCGAAAACCGCGTCAGCCGGGGCGGCACGAAACCGCGTCAGCCGGGGCGGCGCGAAAACTGCGTCAGCCGGGGCGGCGCGAAAACCTCGTCAGCCGGGGCGAGCGAAAAGGGGGGGGGGGGGGAACCACGTCTGCCGGGGCGAAAGAAAAAAAAAACGCGTCTGCCGGGGCGAGCCCGGGTGCGGCACCACCGGGAAGACTGTGGCAAACAGACATGGCGATCGAGTGAGTGGGCCGCCAGCCAGGCTCAGCCCAAAAAGTGCCAAGTCCGAACTGCGTCAGCCGGGGCGGCAAAAACCGCGTCAGCCGGGGCGGCGCGAAAACCGCGTCTGCCGGGGCGGCGCGAAAACTGCGTCAGCCGGGGCGAGCCCGGGTGCGGCACCACCGGGAAAACTGTGGCTAACAGACATGGCGATCGAGTGAGTGGGCCACCAGCCAGGCTCAGCCAAAAAGTGCCAAGTCCGAACTGCGTCAGCCGGGGCGGCAAAAACCGCGTCAGCCGGGGCGGCGCAAAAAAACCGCGTCTGCCGGGGCGGCACGAAACCGCGTCAGCCGGGGCGGCGCGAAAACTGCGTCAGCCGGGGCGAAAGAAAAAAAAAAACGCGTCTGCCGGGGCGAGCCCGGGTGCGGCACCACCGGGAAAACTGTGGCAAACAGACATGGCGATCGAGTGAGTGGGCCGCCAGCCAGGCACAGCCGAAAAGTGCTAAGTCCGAACTGCGTCTGCCGGGGCGGCACGAAACCGCGTCAGCCGGGGCGGCGCGAAAACCGCGTCTGCCGGGGCGGCACGAAACCGCGTCAGCCGGGGCGGCGCGAAAACTGCGTCAGCCGGGGCGAGCCCGGGTGCGGCACCACCGGGAAAACTGTGGCAAACAGACATGGCGATCGAGTGAGTGGGCCGCCAGCCAGGCACAGCCGAAAAGTGCTAAGTCCGAACTGCGTCTGCCGGGGCGGCACGAAACCGCGTCAGCCGGGGCGGCGCGAAAACCGCGTCTGCCGGGGCGGCACGAAACCGCGTCAGCCGGGGCGGCGCGAAAACTGCGTCAGCCGGGGCGAGCCCGGGTGCGGCACCACCGGGAAAACTGTGGCAAACAGACATGGCGATCGAGTGAGTGGGCCGCCAGCCAGGCACAGCCGAAAAGTGCTAAGTCCGAACTGCGTCAGCCGGGGCGGCAAAAACCGCGTCAGCCGGGGCGGCGCAAAAAACCGCGTCTGCCGGGGCGGCACGAAACCGCGTCAGCCGGGGCGGCGCGAAAACTGCGTCAGCCGGGGCGAAAGAAAAAAAAAACGCGTCTGCCGGGGCGAGCCCGGGTGCGGCACCACCGGGAAAACTGTGGCAAACAGACATGGCGATCGAGTGAGTGGGCCGCCAGCCAGGCACAGCCGAAAAGTGCTAAGTCCGAACTGCGTCTGCCGGGGCGGCACGAAACCGCGTCAGCCGGGGCGGCGCGAAAACCGCGTCTGCCGGGGCGGCACGAAACCGCGTCAGCCGGGGCGGCGCGAAAACTGCGTCAGCCGGGGCGAGCCCGGGTGCGGCACCACCGGGAAAACTGTGGCAAACAGACATGGCGATTGAGTGAGTGGGCCGCCAGCCAGGCACAGCCGAAAAGTGCTAAGTCCGAACTGCGTCTGCCGGGGCGGCACGAAACCGCGTCAGCCGGGGCGGCGCGAAAACCGCGTCTGCCGGGGCGGCACGAAACCGCGTCAGCCGGGGCGGCGCGAAAACTGCGTCAGCCGGGGCGAGCCCGGGTGCGGCACCACCGGGAAAACTGTGGCAAACAGACATGGCGATCGAGTGAGTGGGCCGCCAGCCAGGCACAGCCGAAAAGTGCTAAGTCCGAACTGCGTCTGCCGGGGCGGCACGAAACCGCGTCAGCCGGGGCGGCGCGAAAACCGCGTCTGCCGGGGCGGCACGAAACCGCGTCAGCCGGGGCGGCGCGAAAACTGCGTCAGCCGGGGCGAGCCCGGGTGCGGCACCACCGGGAAAACTGTGGCAAACAGACATGGCGATCGAGTGAGTGGGCCGCCAGCCAGGCACAGCCGAAAAGTGCAAAGTCCGAACCGTGTCAGCCGGGGCGACGCAAAAACCGCG
>NW_027465081.1:30000-58658 GCF_043290135.1 Rhipicephalus microplus
CAAAACGAGTCGACGGCTCACGTTCCCTTGTGCGCCGAAGGCTCTCTTGATATGTGATCCGACCCTCAGACAGACGAAGCCAAGGGAAGACCCAAGGCCGCAATGTGCGTTCAAAGAATCAGTGCTCAGTGTGTCCTGCAATTCACACCAAGTCTCGCAGCTGGCTGCGTTCTTCATCGACCCGAGAACCGAGTGATCCACCGCTTAGAGTCGTGAAAAAGTGTTTGTTCAATTCCGTACAGTCAAAACCAAACGTTTCTGGCACTCGGCCAAACAGTGGCCAAGAAGGGCGCTTTTCAGCGCACGCTTGGACTCCAAAACTCTGCCGCGCCTTTTTCGGCTGCCGCAAATCGAGCAAACGGTGTGTTTCGGACGGCGTTTCGCTTTCGCTACTTGCGAGTGCTTTCGTGGTCCACCCCTCTATAAATACTCGGGAGGCGTCGAAGCCGGTTCTCCAAGCCGGACCCGTAGGTATCGTTGTGTGCTCGCTCTCATTGGCCCGCCTAACCAGAAAATGCCTGCGGTACACCCATTTGGATAAGAGTGCACGCAGATGCGGGCCTCGACGGCTACACATTTCCTCGGGCGGCCGCCTCCCGGCCTCCGTGGAGCGCGGGATGCACGGTCCCATCGACAAGCCTCTCCCGTTTTTACCGTGGCGTCGCGGTTCACCACGGCAGGCGGGTCGGTCTCCTCCGCATAAAAAGGGGGACCCCCGCTTTTTGTTCCACGAAATCGCACAAGCTTTTTTCGCATCCACGGTTTGCCACCGCACACCAAAATGCCGATCCGGCTGCCTACTTTAGCCAACAGGTGGAGCCAGGCGCGCCGTACTTGCGCGGCACTTCCCACGTCCACCGAAGTCGGTGCCAAGGACCACTTTCGGCGCCGGAGCCGCGTACGAGCCTACTCGAGGCGGAAGAACGAAGCCAGCAAGGGCCTGGCCGCAAGTGCGTTCAATTGTCGGGACGTCCAAGTCCCTCGTTCTTCCGTGCTTCCTCTTTCGGCAAGTCGTTGCGGCACCTTCCCAAAGCGCGCAGACCCGCTAATCGCGACGAGCGCGACGTGGCCGTGCCGCCTTTCCCTCGGCAGCAAGCAAAACGCCTGGCAACGTCGACGCTCCCCTAACCGCGATCTCGCACCGTGTTTCGTGTGGCGAATTCAAAAGCCGGCCGGCGCTGCTGCAACCATTACGGTCGGTACGCATACGCCGCGGAGGGCGGGACGGTCATCGGAGCGTGCGGTTCCTCCATCGAGTACTGCGCACCTCGGCCGTCGCATCGCCGTGCCATGACCGGCCGCGCGTCAACGCGAACCGGTGCCAGCGAGATCCCTCGCCTGCAAGAACCGACCGGCAGCCTCCGTCACCCGAGGACGCGGAGGCGCTTGCCGCGGACGGCGGGACGGTATGCACTGGTGCACAGCGGACCCGTCACATCGCCAGTTCCTTGACCGACCGCCGACGCTTGTGCCGTTCCTCTCGTACTTGGCAGTCGCCGCGCGATTGTCGGGTCTCGTTCTTGCACGCTCGAACGGTCGGGAGGGCACTCGGCTGGCGTTTCGGGAACGCGCAGCCTCGCCTTCTACCGACGTAACCACGACTCGCCGTTCGCGCTCCGCCGCTCCTGTTTACAGTACTAGGCGGTCCCGCAGCGGTCGGGTCGCGCATTTCGAGCGCTTCGAGCCACGGTGCAGTGGCGGGTCGAAAGCCGACCTATGAGTGCGTTGCGCCGTTTGTACCCGCGTCCGCCACCTGGCCGACCGTCCAAGGTCGCGGTGTTGGCGTCCGCTGGGCGCAACAATTTGTCACGGGGTGCCGCTCCACATTCAGGCAGCCCCGTGGGGAAAAGCCGACCCCGCGTCCAAACGGGGTCAGCGGCAGAAAGTGTCGGGCGCAGACGCAGCTGAGGCGCTCACCCTTCACAATCCGTTAATGATCCTTCCGCAGGTTCACCTACGGAAACCTTGTTACGACTTTTACTTCCTCTAAATGATCAAGTTTGGTCATCTTTCCAACAGACCGGCGCAACCGAAAGGCCGCGCCGGACATCGGTCCGAAGACCTCACTAAATCATTCAATCGGTAGTAGCGACGGGCGGTGTGTACAAAGGGCAGGGACGTAATCAACGCGAGCTTATGACTCGCGCTTACTGGGAATTCCTCGTTCAAGGGGAACAATTGCAAGCCCCTATCCCAATCACGAAAGAAGTTCCACGGGTTACCCAGTCTTTTCAGACAGGGATAAAGACACGCTGCTTCCTTCAGTGTAGCGCGCGTGCGGCCCCGGACATCTAAGGGCATCACAGACCTGTTATTGCTCTGTTTCGTGCGGCTAGGAGCCGCTTGTCCCTCTAAGAAGGTTGTAAGGTGCTGGGAACCCCGCACCTATTTAATAGGCTAGAGTCTCGTTCGTTATCGGAATTAACCAGACAAATCGCTCCACCAACTAAGAACGGCCATGCACCACCATCCACCGAATCAAGAAAGAGCTCTCAATCTGTCAATCCTCCCAGTATCCGGGCCGGGTAAGTTTTCCCGTGTTGAGTCAAATTAAGCCGCAGGCTCCACTCCTGGTGGTGCCCTTCCGTCAATTCCTTTAAGTTTCAGCTTTGCAACCATACTTCCCCCGGAACCCAAATACTTTGGTTTCCCGGAAGCTGCCCGCCGAGTCATTTGAGTAACTCAGGCGGATCGCTGGTTGGCATCGTTTATGGTCAGAACTAGGGCGGTATCTGATCGCCTTCGAACCTCTGACTTTCGTTCTTGATCAATGAAAACATTCTTGGCAAATGCTTTCGCAGTAGTTCGTCTTGCGACGGTCCAAGAATTTCACCTCTAGCGCCGCAATACGAATGCCCCCGTCCGTCCCTCTTAATCATTACCTCGTATTCCAAAAACCAACAGAACAGAAACGAGGTCTTGTTCTATTATTCCATGCAAGTTTATTCAGGCGACTCGCCTGCGTTGAGCACTCTAATTTTTTCAAAGTAAAAGCACCGGCCATCTCGAGGCACACAATGAAGTGCACCAAGAAAGAACCGGCATGATGTTCAGTCCGAGCCGTCGCATCGGGTAGATGCACTACTCGTCTGGAACTGAGATCCAACTACGAGCTTTTTAACCGCAGCAGCTTTAGTATACGCTATTGGAGCTGGAATTACCGCGGCTGCTGGCACCAGACTTGCCCTCCAATTGATCCTCGTTAAAGGATTTAGAGTGTACTCATTTCAATTACGGGGCCTCAAAAGAGTCCCGTATTGTTATTTTTCGTCACTACCTCCCCGTGCCGGGAGTGGGTAATTTGCGCGCCTGCTGCCTTCCTTGGATGTGGTAGCCGTTTCTCAGGCTCCCTCTCCGGAATCGAACCCTGATTCTCCGTTACCCGTAACAACCATGGTAAGCAAGTAACCTACCATCGAAAGTTGATAAGGCAGACACTTGAAAGAAACGTCGCCGGCTCGTGGCCATGCGATCAGCACAAAGTTATCCAGAGTCACCACACAATACGGGCCGAAACCCGATCGATCTTGGTCTAATAAAAGCACCCGTTACCCAAAGGGCTCCAGGCTCACTGCATGTATTAGCTCTAGAATTGCCACAGTTATCCAAGTAGGAAGAAACGATCTAAGGAACCATAACTGATTTAATGAGCCATTCGCGGTTTCGCCTTATTTCGGCATGTACTTAGACATGCATGGCTTAATCTTTGAGACAAGCATATGATTACTGGCAGGATCAACCAGGTAATCGTTCGACTGCGCGTCCGTCCTCGCCTTCGGCGGGCCGGACGCAGTCTGTGTGCGGCGGAGGCCACCTTCAGGCGCCCCAACACGCTTATTTTGCACTCCGAGATGACGGCGTTCGAGCTCGCTACGGCACAACCTTCCCGAAAGACGAGTGGGAGCCGTGCGGCAAGAAGCACGTTCATGCTCGCTCTTTTTCGTTGCATCGACTCGGTCGCGCCGTGCGGGTTGCCCAAGCCCGCTGCACTGTCGGTGGACCGGCCGGAACTAGCAACGGAGCCGAGACTGCAAAGCCGCCAGACGACGGGTCACGCCCGCGTCTTCGGCGCTTTCGCATCTGAATCGCCCGAGGACGACACGGAACACACCTCGATATCGTGGTAAAACGGCACCGTCCGACAACCAGCCCCTAACGCATCAAGCGGATGAGGCTGCAGACGACTGCCGTGGATTCCCCTGGAGCAGACCCGAGGACACGCTTGACGAGGCCGAAGCCCGCCGCATATCAGACACCCGGTCGCTTTCGCGTACGCCGCTCACGAGAACCCCCACATAATAGCAGCGATAAGTACCCAGACCTCCTTGGGCACTAATACGAGCGTACTCGAGAAAATTTCACCGCGGGTGTGCCCCGAAACGTGTGGCACGTTGAGCGTGCCACAAGTCTACGTCGCTCTCAAACCGGCCGAGGTCGTAGAATTTGCGACCCTACTCACGAAATTCCCACCGAGGATACGGCCGCAAACGTACCGCACCTTGGGTAGGCCACGAGTTTGTGCAACACTACGCTGACGGCACAGCACCGAGGTCGTGCGCGCACGCACGGGAAAATTCCGCCGCGGTTTCTGCCGAAAACGTGAGGCACCACGACTCTCCGCAAGTTCGCGTCGACTGCGAAAGACCGAAGTCGTGAACGACGTGTCCGCTACTCGCCGCCGACACGCTGGACACCAAACGTACAACGACTCGACGGCGTCGTAGAGGCCCACGACGCGGTTTTCCTTAACGACGTCTCGGCGTGGCACCGACAGGTTAGAACGGCCGACCAACGTTCCCTGTCCGCCGTTCGGCTCAGTCGAAGGGCTCGGCGACTTCGGCAACGCTGCGAAGCCGCACGGTGACGCACGCCATGTCCCCATTTTTTTTTTTTTTCTTTCTGCGTCTGCCGGGGTGCCCCTATAATAGCAGCGATAAGCACCCAGACCGCCGTGGGTCGCTCGCCCCGGCTGACGTGGTTTTTCGTACTCCTGCGGCGGTCGCCGTCAAGCACGTCCAAATACGCTACTTTCGTGGGCGCATTCACGCTCTTTCGCTTCGCCGGAGTGCCAGCACTCACTCTGCCAAAAACGGCGAACATCCGAGCGGCGGTTCCCACTTTTGCGTCGGCGTCGCAAACCCCGCCCCGGCAGACGAGGTTTGCCGTACTCGTGCGACGGTGGCCGGCGGGCACGTCGAAAGACGCCGATATCGTGCGCGAATTGGCGCACCTTGGCTTCACCGGAGTGCCGCCACTGACTCCTCCAAAAACGGCGAAGATCCGAGCGGCGCTTCCCACTTTCGCATCGGCGTCCCGAACTCCGCCCCGGCTGACGCGGTTTACCGTACTCGTGCGACGGTCGCCGGCGAGCACGTGGAAAGACGCCGATATCGTGCCCGAATCGGCTCCGTTCGGCTTCGCCGGAGTGCCAGCACTGGCTCGGCGAAAGACGACGAACATCCGAGCGACGGTTCTCACTATTGCGTACGCGTCGCAAACCCCGCCCCGGCAGACGCACTTTGCCGTACTCGTGCGACGGTCGCCGGCGAGCACGTAGAAAGACGCCGATATCGTGCCGGAATCGGCCCCGTTTGGCTTCGCCGGAGTGCCAGCACTCACTCGGCCACAAACGGCGAACATCCGAGCGGCGGTTCCCACTTAGCCGTCGGCGTCCCGAACTCCGCCCCGGCAGACGCGGTTGCCGAGCTCGTGCGACTAGCGACCGCGAAGCCGTCTCGCGACGCCGCTTTCGTGCGCGGCTCCCACTGCGACCTGGGTCACCCGAGGTCGACGAGCAAGAAAGAATGTCGAAAAAAAATTTTTTTTTTTTTGCGTCTGCCGGGGTGCCCCTATAATAGCAGCGATAAGCACCCAGACCGCCATGGGTCGCTCGCCCCGGCTGACGTGGTTTTTCGTTTTCCTGCGGTGGTCGTCGTCAAGCACGTCCAAACACGCCACTTTCGTGGGCGCATTCGCGCTCTTTCGCTTCGCCGGAGTGCCAGCACTCACTCTGCCAAAAACGGCGAACATCCTAGTGGCGGTTCCCACTTTTGCGTCGGCGTCGCCAACCCCGCCCCGGCATACGCGGTTTGCCGTACTCGTGCGGCGGTGGCCGGCGGGCACGTCGAAAGACACCGATATCGTGCGCGAGTCGATGCTTCTTGGTCTCGCAGGAGGGCCGCCACTCACTCCTGCAAAAACGGCGAAGATCCGAGCGGCGCTTCCCACTTTTTCGTCGGCATCGCAAACCTCGCCCCGGCAGACGCGCTTTGCCGTACTCGTGCGACGGTCGCCGGCGAGCACGTCGAAATACGCCGATATCGTGCCCGAATCGGCCCCGTTTCGCTTCGCCGGAGTGCCAGCACTCACTCGGCCAAAAACGGCGAACATCCGAGCAGCGGTACCCACTTAGCCGTCGGCATCCCAAACTCCGCGCCGGCTGACGCGGTTGCCGAGCTCGTGCGACTAGCGACCGCGAACGCGTCTCGCGACGCCGCTTTCGTGCGCGGCTCCCATTGCGACCTGGGTTACCCGAGCTCGACCAGCAAAAAAGAAGGTCGAAAAAAAATTTTTTTTTTCTGCGTCTGCCGGGGTGCCCCTATAATAGCAGCGATAAGCACCCAGACCGCCGTGGGTCGCTCGCCCCGGCTGACGTGGTTTTTCGTACTCCTGCAGCGGTCGCCGTCAAGCACGTCCAAATACGCCACTTTCGTGGGCGCTTTCGCGCTCTTTCGCGTCGCCGGTGTGCCAGCACTCACTCTGCCAAAAACGGCGAACATCCTAGTGGCGGTTCCCACTTTTGCGTCGGCGTCGCCAACCCCGCCCCGGCATACGCGGTTTGCCGTACTCGTGCGGCGGTGGCCGGCGGGCACGTCGAAAGACACCGATATCGTGCGCGAGTCGATGCTTCTTGGTCTCGCAGGAGGGCCGCCACTCACTCCTGCAAAAACGGCGAAGATCCGAGCGGCGCTTCCCACTTTTTCGTCGGCATCGCAAACCTCGCCCCGGCAGACGCGCTTTGCCGTACTCGTGCGACGGTCGCCGGCGAGCACGTCGAAATACGCCGATATCGTGCCCGAATCGGCCCCGTTTCGCTTCGCCGGAGTGCCAGCACTCACTCGGCCAAAAACGGCGAACATCCGAGCAGCGGTACCCACTTAGCCGTCGGCATCCCGAACTCCGCGCCGGCTGACGCGGTTGCCGAGCTCGTGCGACTAGCGACCGCGAACGCGTCTCGCGACGCCGCTTTCGTGCGCGGCTCCCATTGCGACCTGGGTTACCCGAGCTCGACCAGCAAAAAAGGTCGAAAAAAAATTTTTTTTTTCTGCGTCTGCCGGGGTGCCCCTATAATAGCAGCGATAAGCACCCAGACCGCCGTGGGTCGCTCGCCCCGGCTGACGTGGTTTTTCGTACTCCTGCAGCGGTCGCCGTCAAGCACGTCCAAATACGCCACTTTCGTGGGCGCTTTCGCGCTCTTTCGCGTCGCCGGTGTGCCAGCACTCACTCTGCCAAAAACGGCCAACATCCGAGCGGCGGTTCCCACTTTTGCGTCGGCGTCGTAAACCCCGCCCCGGCAGACGCGGTTTGCCCTACTCGTTCGACGGTCGCCGGCGAGCGCGTCGAAAGACGCCGATATCGTGCGCTAATTGGCGCTCCTTGGCTTCTCCGGAGTGCCGCCACTCACTCCTCCAAAAACGGCGAAGATCCGAGCGGCGTTCTCCACTTTCGCATCGGCGTCCCGAACTCCGCCCGGGCTGACGCGGTTTACCGTACTCGTGCGACGGTCGCCGCCGGGCACGTCGAAAGACGCCGATATCGTGCCGTAATCGGCCCCGTTTGGCTTCGCCCGAGTGCCAGCACTCACTCGGCCAAAAACGGCGAACATCCGAGCAGCGTTTCCCACTTTCGCATCGGCGTCCCGAAGCCCGCCCCGGCAGACGCGGTTTGCCCTACTCGAGCGACGGTCGCCGGCGATCACGTCGAAAGGCGCCGAATTCGTGCACGAATCGATGCTTCTTGGTCTCGCAGGAGGGCCGCCACTCACTCCTGCAAAAACGGCGAAGATCCGAGTTGCGCTTCCCACTTTTTCGTCGGCGTCCCGAACTACGCCCCGGCTGACGCGGTTTACCGTACTCGTGCGACGGTCGCCGGCGGGCACTTCAAAATACGCCGATTTCGTGGGCGCATTCACGCTGTTTCGCTTCCCCGGAGTGCCAACACTCACTCTGCCGAAAGCGGCGATCATCCGAGCGGCGGTTCCCACTTTTGCGTCGGCTTCGCAAACGGCGCCCCGGCAGACGCGCTCGTGCGACGTACTCGTGCGACGGTCGCCGGCGAGCACGTCGAAAGACGCCGATATCGTGCTCGAATCGACCCCGTTTCGCTTCGCCGGAGTGCTGCCAGTCACGGCGCAGAAAACGGCGAACAAGTGTTTTTTTTTTTTTTCCTAGAATTTGTGTTATAGAAGGCACATTTGATATCGGACGATAATTTTCAACTTTATCACGCGCACCGATTTTCGTGTAGAGGTTTGCAAGTTTATGGGAATTTCTCCACTTGGAATAATGCGATTTAGTAGTACTACGAGAACTTCATGGATGTACTCAAGGGTACGGGGCAAGTCAGTTACGTCAACACCTGCAGATTTTTTACACTTCAAACTGAAAATTGTTGGTTGTGAGTCCTCGTGTGATATTAAAGGCCGATTCGCTAACACATAGAACAAAGAAAGAAAGGAAGAAAAAACGCCCGCGCTCGCTCAAGAAACCTGGGTTCGCAACAAGTGGCAACAACAAGCAACCGAGCGAGTGCGCCAAAACCCGTGGCGGCCGAACAAACGCGAAGTCCCAACCGCGTCAGCCGGGGCGGCACGGGACAGGAAAAATCACTTCAGCCGGGGCGGCGGGGCACCGAATAAACCTCGTCACCTCGTCGCAGGATAAAAGAGGAAACAAAAAGTCTAAACAGCGTCTGCTGGAGCGAATGCGTAATAAAACAACAACAACAACAAAAAAAAAACACCCGCGCTCAAGAAGTCTGCAATCCTCACAAAAGGCGACTGTGACCGAGCAGCGTCAGCCGGGGCCGTGCGGAAACGGAAAAACCGCGACTACCGGGGCGTCGAGGCACCGAAAAATCCACTTCAGCCGCGGCGAAAAAAAAAAACAAAAAGAAAGACGGAGGGGGGGGGGGGAACCACGTCTGCCGGGGCGAAGGAAAAAAAAAAACGCGTCTGCCGGGGCGAGCCCGGGTGCGGCACCACCGGGAAAACTGTGGCAAACAGACATGGCGATCGAGTGAGTGGGCCGCCAGCCAGGCTCAGCCAAAAAGTGCAAAGTCCGAACTGCGTCAGCCGGGGCGGCAAAAACCGCGTCAGCCGGGGCGGCGCAAAAAACCGCGTCTGCCGGGGCGGCACGAAACCGCGTCAGCCGGGGCGGGGCGAAAACTGCGTCAGCCGGGGCGAAAAGAAAAAAAAAAACGCGTCTGCCGGGGCAAGCCCGGGTGCGGCACCACCGGGAAAACTGTGGCAAACAGACATGGCGATCGAGTGAGTGGGCCGCCAGCCAGGCACAGCCGAAAAGTGCAAAGTCCGAACCGTGTCAGCCGGGGCGACGCAAAAACCGCGTCAGCCGGGGCGGCGCGAAAACCGCGTCAGCCGGGGCGGCACGAAACCGCGTCAGCCGGGGCGGCGCGAAAACTGCGTCAGCCGGGGCGGCGCGAAAACCTCGTCAGCCGGGGCGAGCGAAAAGGGGGGGGGGGGGGGAACCACGTCTGCCGGGGCGAAAGAAAAAAAAACGCGTCTGCCGGGGCGAGCCCGGGTGCGGCACCACCGGGAAGACTGTGGCAAACAGACATGGCGATCGAGTGAGTGGGCCGCCAGCCAGGCTCAGCCCAAAAAGTGCCAAGTCCGAACTGCGTCAGCCGGGGCGGCAAAAACCGCGTCAGCCGGGGCGGCGCGAAAACCGCGTCTGCCGGGGCGGCGCGAAAACTGCGTCAGCCGGGGCGAGCCCGGGTGCGGCACCACCGGGAAAACTGTGGCTAACAGACATGGCGATCGAGTGAGTGGGCCACCAGCCAGGCTCAGCCAAAAAGTGCCAAGTCCGAACTGCGTCAGCCGGGGCGGCAAAAACCGCGTCAGCCGGGGCGGCGCAAAAAAACCGCGTCTGCCGGGGCGGCACGAAACCGCGTCAGCCGGGGCGGCGCGAAAACTGCGTCAGCCGGGGCGAAAGAAAAAAAAAACGCGTCTGCCGGGGCGAGCCCGGGTGCGGCACCACCGGGAAAACTGTGGCAAACAGACATGGCGATCGAGTGAGTGGGCCGCCAGCCAGGCACAGCCGAAAAGTGCTAAGTCCGAACTGCGTCTGCCGGGGCGGCACGAAACCGCGTCAGCCGGGGCGGCGCGAAAACCGCGTCTGCCGGGGCGGCACGAAACCGCGTCAGCCGGGGCGGCGCGAAAACTGCGTCAGCCGGGGCGAGCCCGGGTGCGGCACCACCGGGAAAACTGTGGCAAACAGACATGGCGATCGAGTGAGTGGGCCGCCAGCCAGGCACAGCCGAAAAGTGCTAAGTCCGAACTGCGTCTGCCGGGGCGGCACGAAACCGCGTCAGCCGGGGCGGCGCGAAAACCGCGTCTGCCGGGGCGGCACGAAACCGCGTCAGCCGGGGCGGCGCGAAAACTGCGTCAGCCGGGGCGAGCCCGGGTGCGGCACCACCGGGAAAACTGTGGCAAACAGACATGGCGATCGAGTGAGTGGGCCGCCAGCCAGGCACAGCCGAAAAGTGCTAAGTCCGAACTGCGTCAGCCGGGGCGGCAAAAACCGCGTCAGCCGGGGCGGCGCAAAAAACCGCGTCTGCCGGGGCGGCACGAAACCGCGTCAGCCGGGGCGGCGCGAAAACTGCGTCAGCCGGGGCGAAAGAAAAAAAAAAAACGCGTCTGCCGGGGCGAGCCCGGGTGCGGCACCACCGGGAAAACTGTGGCAAACAGACATGGCGATCGAGTGAGTGGGCCGCCAGCCAGGCACAGCCGAAAAGTGCTAAGTCCGAACTGCGTCTGCCGGGGCGGCACGAAACCGCGTCAGCCGGGGCGGCGCGAAAACCGCGTCTGCCGGGGCGGCACGAAACCGCGTCAGCCGGGGCGGCGCGAAAACTGCGTCAGCCGGGGCGAGCCCGGGTGCGGCACCACCGGGAAAACTGTGGCAAACAGACATGGCGATCGAGTGAGTGGGCCGCCAGCCAGGCACAGCCGAAAAGTGCTAAGTCCGAACTGCGTCTGCCGGGGCGGCACGAAACCGCGTCAGCCGGGGCGGCGCGAAAACCGCGTCTGCCGGGGCGGCGCGAAAACTGCGTCAGCCGGGGCGAGCCCGGGTGCGGCACCACCGGGAAAACTGTGGCAAACAGACATGGCGATCGAGTGAGTGGGCCGCCAGCCAGGCACAGCCGAAAAGTGCAAAGTCCGAACCGTGTCAGCCGGGGCGACGCAAAAACCGCGTCAGCCGGGGCGGCGCGAAAACCGCGTCAGCCGGGGCGGCACGAAACCGCGTCAGCCGGGGCGAGCCCGGGTGCGGCACCACCGGGAAAACTGTGGCTAACAGACATGGCGATCGAGTGAGTGGGCCACCAGCCAGGCTCAGCCAAAAAGTGCCAAGTCCGAACTGCGTCAGCCGGGGCGGCAAAAACCGCGTCAGCCGGGGCGGCGCAAAAAAACCGCGTCTGCCGGGGCGGCACGAAACCGCGTCAGCCGGGGCGGCGCGAAAACTGCGTCAGCCGGGGCGAAAGAAAAAAAAAAAACGCGTCTGCCGGGGCGAGCCCGGGTGCGGCACCACCGGGAAAACTGTGGCAAACAGACATGGCGATCGAGTGAGTGGGCCGCCAGCCAGGCACAGCCGAAAAGTGCTAAGTCCGAACTGCGTCTGCCGGGGCGGCACGAAACCGCGTCAGCCGGGGCGGCGCGAAAACCGCGTCTGCCGGGGCGGCACGAAACCGCGTCAGCCGGGGCGGCGCGAAAACTGCGTCAGCCGGGGCGAGCCCGGGTGCGGCACCACCGGGAAAACTGTGGCAAACAGACATGGCGATCGAGTGAGTGGGCCGCCAGCCAGGCACAGCCGAAAAGTGCTAAGTCCGAACTGCGTCTGCCGGGGCGGCACGAAACCGCGTCAGCCGGGGCGGCGCGAAAACCGCGTCTGCCGGGGCGGCACGAAACCGCGTCAGCCGGGGCGGCGCGAAAACTGCGTCAGCCGGGGCGAGCCCGGGTGCGGCACCACCGGGAAAACTGTGGCAAACAGACATGGCGATCGAGTGAGTGGGCCGCCAGCCAGGCACAGCCGAAAAGTGCTAAGTCCGAACTGCGTCAGCCGGGGCGGCAAAAACCGCGTCAGCCGGGGCGGCGCAAAAAACCGCGTCTGCCGGGGCGGCACGAAACCGCGTCAGCCGGGGCGGCGCGAAAACTGCGTCAGCCGGGGCGAAAGAAAAAAAAAAACGCGTCTGCCGGGGCGAGCCCGGGTGCGGCACCACCGGGAAAACTGTGGCAAACAGACATGGCGATCGAGTGAGTGGGCCGCCAGCCAGGCACAGCCGAAAAGTGCTAAGTCCGAACTGCGTCTGCCGGGGCGGCACGAAACCGCGTCAGCCGGGGCGGCGCGAAAACCGCGTCTGCCGGGGCGGCACGAAACCGCGTCAGCCGGGGCGGCGCGAAAACTGCGTCAGCCGGGGCGAGCCCGGGTGCGGCACCACCGGGAAAACTGTGGCAAACAGACATGGCGATCGAGTGAGTGGGCCGCCAGCCAGGCACAGCCGAAAAGTGCTAAGTCCGAACTGCGTCTGCCGGGGCGGCACGAAACCGCGTCAGCCGGGGCGGCGCGAAAACCGCGTCTGCCGGGGCGGCACGAAACCGCGTCAGCCGGGGCGGCGCGAAAACTGCGTCAGCCGGGGCGAGCCCGGGTGCGGCACCACCGGGAAAACTGTGGCAAACAGACATGGCGATCGAGTGAGTGGGCCGCCAGCCAGGCACAGCCGAAAAGTGCTAAGTCCGAACTGCGTCTGCCGGGGCGGCACGAAACCGCGTCAGCCGGGGCGGCGCGAAAACCGCGTCTGCCGGGGCGGCACGAAACCGCGTCAGCCGGGGCGGCGCGAAAACTGCGTCAGCCGGGGCGAGCCCGGGTGCGGCACCACCGGGAAAACTGTGGCAAACAGACATGGCGATCGAGTGAGTGGGCCGCCAGCCAGGCACAGCCGAAAAGTGCAAAGTCCGAACCGTGTCAGCCGGGGCGACGCAAAAACCGCGTCAGCCGGGGCGGCGCGAAAACCGCGTCTGCCGGGGCGGCACGAAACCGCGTCAGCCGGGGCGGCGCGAAAACTGCGTCAGCCGGGGCAAGCCCGGGTGCGGCACCACCGGGAAAACTGTGGCAAACAGACATGGCGATCGAGTGAGTGGGCCGCCAGCCAGGCACAGCCGAAAAGTGCAAAGTCCGAACCGTGTCAGCCGGGGCGACGCAAAAACCGCGTCAGCCGGGGCGGCGCGAAAACCGCGTCAGCCGGGGCGGCACGAAACCGCGTCAGCCGGGGCGGCGCGAAAACTGCGTCAGCCGGGGCGGCGCGAAAACCTCGTCAGCCGGGGCGAGCGAAAAGGGGGGGGGGGGAACCACGTCTGCCGGGGCGAAAGAAAAAAAAAACGCGTCTGCCGGGGCGAGCCCGGGTGCGGCACCACCGGGAAGACTGTGGCAAACAGACATGGCGATCGAGTGAGTGGGCCGCCAGCCAGGCTCAGCCCAAAAAGTGCCAAGTCCGAACTGCGTCAGCCGGGGCGGCAAAAACCGCGTCAGCCGGGGCGGCGCGAAAACCGCGTCTGCCGGGGCGGCGCGAAAACTGCGTCAGCCGGGGCGAGCCCGGGTGCGGCACCACCGGGAAAACTGTGGCTAACAGACATGGCGATCGAGTGAGTGGGCCACCAGCCAGGCTCAGCCAAAAAGTGCCAAGTCCGAACTGCGTCAGCCGGGGCGGCAAAAACCGCGTCAGCCGGGGCGGCGCAAAAAAACCGCGTCTGCCGGGGCGGCACGAAACCGCGTCAGCCGGGGCGGCGCGAAAACTGCGTCAGCCGGGGCGAAAGAAAAAAAAAACGCGTCTGCCGGGGCGAGCCCGGGTGCGGCACCACCGGGAAAACTGTGGCAAACAGACATGGCGATCGAGTGAGTGGGCCGCCAGCCAGGCACAGCCGAAAAGTGCTAAGTCCGAACTGCGTCTGCCGGGGCGGCACGAAACCGCGTCAGCCGGGGCGGCGCGAAAACCGCGTCTGCCGGGGCGGCACGAAACCGCGTCAGCCGGGGCGGCGCGAAAACTGCGTCAGCCGGGGCGAGCCCGGGTGCGGCACCACCGGGAAAACTGTGGCAAACAGACATGGCGATCGAGTGAGTGGGCCGCCAGCCAGGCACAGCCGAAAAGTGCTAAGTCCGAACTGCGTCTGCCGGGGCGGCACGAAACCGCGTCAGCCGGGGCGGCGCGAAAACCGCGTCTGCCGGGGCGGCACGAAACCGCGTCAGCCGGGGCGGCGCGAAAACTGCGTCAGCCGGGGCGAGCCCGGGTGCGGCACCACCGGGAAAACTGTGGCAAACAGACATGGCGATCGAGTGAGTGGGCCGCCAGCCAGGCACAGCCGAAAAGTGCTAAGTCCGAACTGCGTCAGCCGGGGCGGCAAAAACCGCGTCAGCCGGGGCGGCGCAAAAAACCGCGTCTGCCGGGGCGGCACGAAACCGCGTCAGCCGGGGCGGCGCGAAAACTGCGTCAGCCGGGGCGAAAGAAAAAAAAAAAAACGCGTCTGCCGGGGCGAGCCCGGGTGCGGCACCACCGGGAAAACTGTGGCAAACAGACATGGCGATCGAGTGAGTGGGCCGCCAGCCAGGCACAGCCGAAAAGTGCTAAGTCCGAACTGCGTCTGCCGGGGCGGCACGAAACCGCGTCAGCCGGGGCGGCGCGAAAACCGCGTCTGCCGGGGCGGCACGAAACCGCGTCAGCCGGGGCGGCGCGAAAACTGCGTCAGCCGGGGCGAGCCCGGGTGCGGCACCCCCGGGAAAACTGTGGCAAACAGACATGGCGATCGAGTGAGTGGGCCGCCAGCCAGGCACAGCCGAAAAGTGCTAAGTCCGAACTGCGTCTGCCGGGGCGGCACGAAACCGCGTCAGCCGGGGCGGCGCGAAAACCGCGTCTGCCGGGGCGGCGCGAAAACTGCGTCAGCCGGGGCGAGCCCGGGTGCGGCACCACCGGGAAAACTGTGGCAAACAGACATGGCGATCGAGTGAGTGGGCCGCCAGCCAGGCACAGCCGAAAAGTGCAAAGTCCGAACCGTGTCAGCCGGGGCGACGCAAAAACCGCGTCAGCCGGGGCGGCGCGAAAACCGCGTCAGCCGGGGCGGCACGAAACCGCGTCAGCCGGGGCGGCGCGAAAACTGCGTCAGCCGGGGCGGCGCGAAAACCTCGTCAGCCGGGGCGAGCGAAAAGGGGGGGGGGGGAACCACGTCTGCCGGGGCGAAAGAAAAAAAAAACGCGTCTGCCGGGGCGAGCCCGGGTGCGGCACCACCGGGAAGACTGTGGCAAACAGACATGGCGATCGAGTGAGTGGGCCGCCAGCCAGGCTCAGCCCAAAAAGTGCCAAGTCCGAACTGCGTCAGCCGGGGCGGCAAAAACCGCGTCAGCCGGGGCGGCGCGAAAACCGCGTCTGCCGGGGCGGCGCGAAAACTGCGTCAGCCGGGGCGAGCCCGGGTGCGGCACCACCGGGAAAACTGTGGCTAACAGACATGGCGATCGAGTGAGTGGGCCACCAGCCAGGCTCAGCCAAAAAGTGCCAAGTCCGAACTGCGTCAGCCGGGGCGGCAAAAACCGCGTCAGCCGGGGCGGCGCAAAAAAACCGCGTCTGCCGGGGCGGCACGAAACCGCGTCAGCCGGGGCGGCGCGAAAACTGCGTCAGCCGGGGCGAAAGAAAAAAAAAAAACGCGTCTGCCGGGGCGAGCCCGGGTGCGGCACCACCGGGAAAACTGTGGCAAACAGACATGGCGATCGAGTGAGTGGGCCGCCAGCCAGGCACAGCCGAAAAGTGCTAAGTCCGAACTGCGTCTGCCGGGGCGGCACGAAACCGCGTCAGCCGGGGCGGCGCGAAAACCGCGTCTGCCGGGGCGGCACGAAACCGCGTCAGCCGGGGCGGCGCGAAAACTGCGTCAGCCGGGGCGAGCCCGGGTGCGGCACCACCGGGAAAACTGTGGCAAACAGACATGGCGATCGAGTGAGTGGGCCGCCAGCCAGGCACAGCCGAAAAGTGCTAAGTCCGAACTGCGTCAGCCGGGGCGGCAAAAACCGCGTCAGCCGGGGCGGCGCAAAAAACCGCGTCTGCCGGGGCGGCACGAAACCGCGTCAGCCGGGGCGGCGCGAAAACTGCGTCAGCCGGGGCGAAAGAAAAAAAAAAACGCGTCTGCCGGGGCGAGCCCGGGTGCGGCACCACCGGGAAAACTGTGGCAAACAGACATGGCGATCGAGTGAGTGGGCCGCCAGCCAGGCACAGCCGAAAAGTGCTAAGTCCGAACTGCGTCTGCCGGGGCGGCACGAAACCGCGTCAGCCGGGGCGGCGCGAAAACCGCGTCTGCCGGGGCGGCACGAAACCGCGTCAGCCGGGGCGGCGCGAAAACTGCGTCAGCCGGGGCGAGCCCGGGTGCGGCACCACCGGGAAAACTGTGGCAAACAGACATGGCGATTGAGTGAGTGGGCCGCCAGCCAGGCACAGCCGAAAAGTGCTAAGTCCGAACTGCGTCTGCCGGGGCGGCACGAAACCGCGTCAGCCGGGGCGGCGCGAAAACCGCGTCTGCCGGGGCGGCACGAAACCGCGTCAGCCGGGGCGGCGCGAAAACTGCGTCAGCCGGGGCGAGCCCGGGTGCGGCACCACCGGGAAAACTGTGGCAAACAGACATGGCGATCGAGTGAGTGGGCCGCCAGCCAGGCACAGCCGAAAAGTGCTAAGTCCGAACTGCGTCTGCCGGGGCGGCACGAAACCGCGTCAGCCGGGGCGGCGCGAAAACCGCGTCTGCCGGGGCGGCACGAAACCGCGTCAGCCGGGGCGGCGCGAAAACTGCGTCAGCCGGGGCGAGCCCGGGTGCGGCACCACCGGGAAAACTGTGGCAAACAGACATGGCGATCGAGTGAGTGGGCCGCCAGCCAGGCACAGCCGAAAAGTGCAAAGTCCGAACCGTGTCAGCCGGGGCGACGCAAAAACCGCGTCAGCCGGGGCGGCGCGAAAACCGCGTCTGCCGGGGCGGCACGAAACCGCGTCAGCCGGGGCGGCGCGAAAACTGCGTCAGCCGGGGCGAGCCCGGGTGCGGCACCACCGGGAAAACTGTGGCAAACAGACATGGCGATCGAGTGAGTGGGCCGCCAGCCAGGCACAGCCGAAAAGTGCTAAGTCCGAACTGCGTCAGCCGGGGCGGCAAAAACCGCGTCAGCCGGGGCGGCGCAAAAAACCGCGTCTGCCGGGGCGGCACGAAACCGCGTCAGCCGGGGCGGGGCGAAAACTGCGTCAGCCGGGGCGAAAAGAAAAAAAAAAACGCGTCTGCCGGGGCAAGCCCGGGTGCGGCACCACCGGGAAAACTGTGGCAAACAGACATGGCGATCGAGTGAGTGGGCCGCCAGCCAGGCACAGCCGAAAAGTGCAAAGTCCGAACCGTGTCAGCCGGGGCGACGCAAAAACCGCGTCAGCCGGGGCGGCGCGAAAACCGCGTCAGCCGGGGCGGCACGAAACCGCGTCAGCCGGGGCGGCGCGAAAACTGCGTCAGCCGGGGCGGCGCGAAAACCTCGTCAGCCGGGGCGAGCGAAAAGGGGGGGGGGGGAACCACGTCTGCCGGGGCGAAAGAAAAAAAAACGCGTCTGCCGGGGCGAGCCCGGGTGCGGCACCACCGGGAAGACTGTGGCAAACAGACATGGCGATCGAGTGAGTGGGCCGCCAGCCAGGCTCAGCCCAAAAAGTGCCAAGTCCGAACTGCGTCAGCCGGGGCGGCAAAAACCGCGTCAGCCGGGGCGGCGCGAAAACCGCGTCTGCCGGGGCGGCGCGAAAACTGCGTCAGCCGGGGCGAGCCCGGGTGCGGCACCACCGGGAAAACTGTGGCTAACAGACATGGCGATCGAGTGAGTGGGCCACCAGCCAGGCTCAGCCAAAAAGTGCCAAGTCCGAACTGCGTCAGCCGGGGCGGCAAAAACCGCGTCAGCCGGGGCGGCGCAAAAAAACCGCGTCTGCCGGGGCGGCACGAAACCGCGTCAGCCGGGGCGGCGCGAAAACTGCGTCAGCCGGGGCGAAAGAAAAAAAAAACGCGTCTGCCGGGGCGAGCCCGGGTGCGGCACCACCGGGAAAACTGTGGCAAACAGACATGGCGATCGAGTGAGTGGGCCGCCAGCCAGGCACAGCCGAAAAGTGCTAAGTCCGAACTGCGTCTGCCGGGGCGGCACGAAACCGCGTCAGCCGGGGCGGCGCGAAAACCGCGTCTGCCGGGGCGGCACGAAACCGCGTCAGCCGGGGCGGCGCGAAAACTGCGTCAGCCGGGGCGAGCCCGGGTGCGGCACCACCGGGAAAACTGTGGCAAACAGACATGGCGATCGAGTGAGTGGGCCGCCAGCCAGGCACAGCCGAAAAGTGCTAAGTCCGAACTGCGTCTGCCGGGGCGGCACGAAACCGCGTCAGCCGGGGCGGCGCGAAAACCGCGTCTGCCGGGGCGGCACGAAACCGCGTCAGCCGGGGCGGCGCGAAAACTGCGTCAGCCGGGGCGAGCCCGGGTGCGGCACCACCGGGAAAACTGTGGCAAACAGACATGGCGATCGAGTGAGTGGGCCGCCAGCCAGGCACAGCCGAAAAGTGCTAAGTCCGAACTGCGTCAGCCGGGGCGGCAAAAACCGCGTCAGCCGGGGCGGCGCAAAAAACCGCGTCTGCCGGGGCGGCACGAAACCGCGTCAGCCGGGGCGGCGCGAAAACTGCGTCAGCCGGGGCGAAAGAAAAAAAAAAAACGCGTCTGCCGGGGCGAGCCCGGGTGCGGCACCACCGGGAAAACTGTGGCAAACAGACATGGCGATCGAGTGAGTGGGCCGCCAGCCAGGCACAGCCGAAAAGTGCTAAGTCCGAACTGCGTCTGCCGGGGCGGCACGAAACCGCGTCAGCCGGGGCGGCGCGAAAACCGCGTCTGCCGGGGCGGCACGAAACCGCGTCAGCCGGGGCGGCGCGAAAACTGCGTCAGCCGGGGCGAGCCCGGGTGCGGCACCACCGGGAAAACTGTGGCAAACAGACATGGCGATCGAGTGAGTGGGCCGCCAGCCAGGCACAGCCGAAAAGTGCTAAGTCCGAACTGCGTCTGCCGGGGCGGCACGAAACCGCGTCAGCCGGGGCGGCGCGAAAACCGCGTCTGCCGGGGCGGCGCGAAAACTGCGTCAGCCGGGGCGAGCCCGGGTGCGGCACCACCGGGAAAACTGTGGCAAACAGACATGGCGATCGAGTGAGTGGGCCGCCAGCCAGGCACAGCCGAAAAGTGCAAAGTCCGAACCGTGTCAGCCGGGGCGACGCAAAAACCGCGTCAGCCGGGGCGGCGCGAAAACCGCGTCAGCCGGGGCGGCACGAAACCGCGTCAGCCGGGGCGGCGCGAAAACTGCGTCAGCCGGGGCGGCGCGAAAACCTCGTCAGCCGGGGCGAGCGAAAAGGGGGGGGGGGGGGGGAACCACGTCTGCCGGGGCGAAAGAAAAAAAAACGCGTCTGCCGGGGCGAGCCCGGGTGCGGCACCACCGGGAAGACTGTGGCAAACAGACATGGCGATCGAGTGAGTGGGCCGCCAGCCAGGCTCAGCCCAAAAAGTGCCAAGTCCGAACTGCGTCAGCCGGGGCGGCAAAAACCGCGTCAGCCGGGGCGGCGCGAAAACCGCGTCTGCCGGGGCGGCGCGAAAACTGCGTCAGCCGGGGCGAGCCCGGGTGCGGCACCACCGGGAAAACTGTGGCTAACAGACATGGCGATCGAGTGAGTGGGCCACCAGCCAGGCTCAGCCAAAAAGTGCCAAGTCCGAACTGCGTCAGCCGGGGCGGCAAAAACCGCGTCAGCCGGGGCGGCGCAAAAAAACCGCGTCTGCCGGGGCGGCACGAAACCGCGTCAGCCGGGGCGGCGCGAAAACTGCGTCAGCCGGGGCGAAAGAAAAAAAAAACGCGTCTGCCGGGGCGAGCCCGGGTGCGGCACCACCGGGAAAACTGTGGCAAACAGACATGGCGATCGAGTGAGTGGGCCGCCAGCCAGGCACAGCCGAAAAGTGCTAAGTCCGAACTGCGTCTGCCGGGGCGGCACGAAACCGCGTCAGCCGGGGCGGCGCGAAAACCGCGTCTGCCGGGGCGGCACGAAACCGCGTCAGCCGGGGCGGCGCGAAAACTGCGTCAGCCGGGGCGAGCCCGGGTGCGGCACCACCGGGAAAACTGTGGCAAACAGACATGGCGATCGAGTGAGTGGGCCGCCAGCCAGGCACAGCCGAAAAGTGCTAAGTCCGAACTGCGTCTGCCGGGGCGGCACGAAACCGCGTCAGCCGGGGCGGCGCGAAAACCGCGTCTGCCGGGGCGGCACGAAACCGCGTCAGCCGGGGCGGCGCGAAAACTGCGTCAGCCGGGGCGAGCCCGGGTGCGGCACCACCGGGAAAACTGTGGCAAACAGACATGGCGATCGAGTGAGTGGGCCGCCAGCCAGGCACAGCCGAAAAGTGCTAAGTCCGAACTGCGTCAGCCGGGGCGGCAAAAACCGCGTCAGCCGGGGCGGCGCAAAAAACCGCGTCTGCCGGGGCGGCACGAAACCGCGTCAGCCGGGGCGGCGCGAAAACTGCGTCAGCCGGGGCGAAAGAAAAAAAAAAAAACGCGTCTGCCGGGGCGAGCCCGGGTGCGGCACCACCGGGAAAACTGTGGCAAACAGACATGGCGATCGAGTGAGTGGGCCGCCAGCCAGGCACAGCCGAAAAGTGCTAAGTCCGAACTGCGTCTGCCGGGGCGGCACGAAACCGCGTCAGCCGGGGCGGCGCGAAAACCGCGTCTGCCGGGGCGGCACGAAACCGCGTCAGCCGGGGCGGCGCGAAAACTGCGTCAGCCGGGGCGAGCCCGGGTGCGGCACCACCGGGAAAACTGTGGCAAACAGACATGGCGATCGAGTGAGTGGGCCGCCAGCCAGGCACAGCCGAAAAGTGCTAAGTCCGAACTGCGTCTGCCGGGGCGGCACGAAACCGCGTCAGCCGGGGCGGCGCGAAAACCGCGTCTGCCGGGGCGGCGCGAAAACTGCGTCAGCCGGGGCGAGCCCGGGTGCGGCACCACCGGGAAAACTGTGGCAAACAGACATGGCGATCGAGTGAGTGGGCCGCCAGCCAGGCACAGCCGAAAAGTGCAAAGTCCGAACCGTGTCAGCCGGGGCGACGCAAAAACCGCGTCAGCCGGGGCGGCGCGAAAACCGCGTCAGCCGGGGCGGCACGAAACCGCGTCAGCCGGGGCGAGCCCGGGTGCGGCACCACCGGGAAAACTGTGGCTAACAGACATGGCGATCGAGTGAGTGGGCCACCAGCCAGGCTCAGCCAAAAAGTGCCAAGTCCGAACTGCGTCAGCCGGGGCGGCAAAAACCGCGTCAGCCGGGGCGGCGCAAAAAAACCGCGTCTGCCGGGGCGGCACGAAACCGCGTCAGCCGGGGCGGCGCGAAAACTGCGTCAGCCGGGGCGAAAGAAAAAAAAAAAACGCGTCTGCCGGGGCGAGCCCGGGTGCGGCACCACCGGGAAAACTGTGGCAAACAGACATGGCGATCGAGTGAGTGGGCCGCCAGCCAGGCACAGCCGAAAAGTGCTAAGTCCGAACTGCGTCTGCCGGGGCGGCACGAAACCGCGTCAGCCGGGGCGGCGCGAAAACCGCGTCTGCCGGGGCGGCACGAAACCGCGTCAGCCGGGGCGGCGCGAAAACTGCGTCAGCCGGGGCGAGCCCGGGTGCGGCACCACCGGGAAAACTGTGGCAAACAGACATGGCGATCGAGTGAGTGGGCCGCCAGCCAGGCACAGCCGAAAAGTGCTAAGTCCGAACTGCGTCTGCCGGGGCGGCACGAAACCGCGTCAGCCGGGGCGGCGCGAAAACCGCGTCTGCCGGGGCGGCACGAAACCGCGTCAGCCGGGGCGGCGCGAAAACTGCGTCAGCCGGGGCGAGCCCGGGTGCGGCACCACCGGGAAAACTGTGGCAAACAGACATGGCGATCGAGTGAGTGGGCCGCCAGCCAGGCACAGCCGAAAAGTGCTAAGTCCGAACTGCGTCAGCCGGGGCGGCAAAAACCGCGTCAGCCGGGGCGGCGCAAAAAACCGCGTCTGCCGGGGCGGCACGAAACCGCGTCAGCCGGGGCGGCGCGAAAACTGCGTCAGCCGGGGCGAAAGAAAAAAAAAAACGCGTCTGCCGGGGCGAGCCCGGGTGCGGCACCACCGGGAAAACTGTGGCAAACAGACATGGCGATCGAGTGAGTGGGCCGCCAGCCAGGCACAGCCGAAAAGTGCTAAGTCCGAACTGCGTCTGCCGGGGCGGCACGAAACCGCGTCAGCCGGGGCGGCGCGAAAACCGCGTCTGCCGGGGCGGCACGAAACCGCGTCAGCCGGGGCGGCGCGAAAACTGCGTCAGCCGGGGCGAGCCCGGGTGCGGCACCACCGGGAAAACTGTGGCAAACAGACATGGCGATCGAGTGAGTGGGCCGCCAGCCAGGCACAGCCGAAAAGTGCTAAGTCCGAACTGCGTCTGCCGGGGCGGCACGAAACCGCGTCAGCCGGGGCGGCGCGAAAACCGCGTCTGCCGGGGCGGCACGAAACCGCGTCAGCCGGGGCGGCGCGAAAACTGCGTCAGCCGGGGCGAGCCCGGGTGCGGCACCACCGGGAAAACTGTGGCAAACAGACATGGCGATCGAGTGAGTGGGCCGCCAGCCAGGCACAGCCGAAAAGTGCTAAGTCCGAACTGCGTCTGCCGGGGCGGCACGAAACCGCGTCAGCCGGGGCGGCGCGAAAACCGCGTCTGCCGGGGCGGCACGAAACCGCGTCAGCCGGGGCGGCGCGAAAACTGCGTCAGCCGGGGCGAGCCCGGGTGCGGCACCACCGGGAAAACTGTGGCAAACAGACATGGCGATCGAGTGAGTGGGCCGCCAGCCAGGCACAGCCGAAAAGTGCAAAGTCCGAACCGTGTCAGCCGGGGCGACGCAAAAACCGCGTCAGCCGGGGCGGCGCGAAAACCGCGTCTGCCGGGGCGGCACGAAACCGCGTCAGCCGGGGCGGCGCGAAAACTGCGTCAGCCGGGGCAAGCCCGGGTGCGGCACCACCGGGAAAACTGTGGCAAACAGACATGGCGATCGAGTGAGTGGGCCGCCAGCCAGGCACAGCCGAAAAGTGCAAAGTCCGAACCGTGTCAGCCGGGGCGACGCAAAAACCGCGTCAGCCGGGGCGGCGCGAAAACCGCGTCAGCCGGGGCGGCACGAAACCGCGTCAGCCGGGGCGGCGCGAAAACTGCGTCAGCCGGGGCGGCGCGAAAACCTCGTCAGCCGGGGCGAGCGAAAAGGGGGGGGGGGGAACCACGTCTGCCGGGGCGAAAGAAAAAAAAAACGCGTCTGCCGGGGCGAGCCCGGGTGCGGCACCACCGGGAAGACTGTGGCAAACAGACATGGCGATCGAGTGAGTGGGCCGCCAGCCAGGCTCAGCCCAAAAAGTGCCAAGTCCGAACTGCGTCAGCCGGGGCGGCAAAAACCGCGTCAGCCGGGGCGGCGCGAAAACCGCGTCTGCCGGGGCGGCGCGAAAACTGCGTCAGCCGGGGCGAGCCCGGGTGCGGCACCACCGGGAAAACTGTGGCTAACAGACATGGCGATCGAGTGAGTGGGCCACCAGCCAGGCTCAGCCAAAAAGTGCCAAGTCCGAACTGCGTCAGCCGGGGCGGCAAAAACCGCGTCAGCCGGGGCGGCGCAAAAAAACCGCGTCTGCCGGGGCGGCACGAAACCGCGTCAGCCGGGGCGGCGCGAAAACTGCGTCAGCCGGGGCGAAAGAAAAAAAAAACGCGTCTGCCGGGGCGAGCCCGGGTGCGGCACCACCGGGAAAACTGTGGCAAACAGACATGGCGATCGAGTGAGTGGGCCGCCAGCCAGGCACAGCCGAAAAGTGCTAAGTCCGAACTGCGTCTGCCGGGGCGGCACGAAACCGCGTCAGCCGGGGCGGCGCGAAAACCGCGTCTGCCGGGGCGGCACGAAACCGCGTCAGCCGGGGCGGCGCGAAAACTGCGTCAGCCGGGGCGAGCCCGGGTGCGGCACCACCGGGAAAACTGTGGCAAACAGACATGGCGATCGAGTGAGTGGGCCGCCAGCCAGGCACAGCCGAAAAGTGCTAAGTCCGAACTGCGTCTGCCGGGGCGGCACGAAACCGCGTCAGCCGGGGCGGCGCGAAAACCGCGTCTGCCGGGGCGGCACGAAACCGCGTCAGCCGGGGCGGCGCGAAAACTGCGTCAGCCGGGGCGAGCCCGGGTGCGGCACCACCGGGAAAACTGTGGCAAACAGACATGGCGATCGAGTGAGTGGGCCGCCAGCCAGGCACAGCCGAAAAGTGCTAAGTCCGAACTGCGTCAGCCGGGGCGGCAAAAACCGCGTCAGCCGGGGCGGCGCAAAAAACCGCGTCTGCCGGGGCGGCACGAAACCGCGTCAGCCGGGGCGGCGCGAAAACTGCGTCAGCCGGGGCGAAAGAAAAAAAAAAAACGCGTCTGCCGGGGCGAGCCCGGGTGCGGCACCACCGGGAAAACTGTGGCAAACAGACATGGCGATCGAGTGAGTGGGCCGCCAGCCAGGCACAGCCGAAAAGTGCTAAGTCCGAACTGCGTCTGCCGGGGCGGCACGAAACCGCGTCAGCCGGGGCGGCGCGAAAACCGCGTCTGCCGGGGCGGCACGAAACCGCGTCAGCCGGGGCGGCGCGAAAACTGCGTCAGCCGGGGCGAGCCCGGGTGCGGCACCACCGGGAAAACTGTGGCAAACAGACATGGCGATCGAGTGAGTGGGCCGCCAGCCAGGCACAGCCGAAAAGTGCTAAGTCCGAACTGCGTCTGCCGGGGCGGCACGAAACCGCGTCAGCCGGGGCGGCGCGAAAACCGCGTCTGCCGGGGCGGCGCGAAAACTGCGTCAGCCGGGGCGAGCCCGGGTGCGGCACCACCGGGAAAACTGTGGCAAACAGACATGGCGATCGAGTGAGTGGGCCGCCAGCCAGGCACAGCCGAAAAGTGCAAAGTCCGAACCGTGTCAGCCGGGGCGACGCAAAAACCGCGTCAGCCGGGGCGGCGCGAAAACCGCGTCAGCCGGGGCGGCACGAAACCGCGTCAGCCGGGGCGGCGCGAAAACTGCGTCAGCCGGGGCGGCGCGAAAACCTCGTCAGCCGGGGCGAGCGAAAAGGGGGGGGGGGGGGGAACCACGTCTGCCGGGGCGAAAGAAAAAAAAAACGCGTCTGCCGGGGCGAGCCCGGGTGCGGCACCACCGGGAAGACTGTGGCAAACAGACATGGCGATCGAGTGAGTGGGCCGCCAGCCAGGCTCAGCCCAAAAAGTGCCAAGTCCGAACTGCGTCAGCCGGGGCGGCAAAAACCGCGTCAGCCGGGGCGGCGCGAAAACCGCGTCTGCCGGGGCGGCGCGAAAACTGCGTCAGCCGGGGCGAGCCCGGGTGCGGCACCACCGGGAAAACTGTGGCTAACAGACATGGCGATCGAGTGAGTGGGCCACCAGCCAGGCTCAGCCAAAAAGTGCCAAGTCCGAACTGCGTCAGCCGGGGCGGCAAAAACCGCGTCAGCCGGGGCGGCGCAAAAAAACCGCGTCTGCCGGGGCGGCACGAAACCGCGTCAGCCGGGGCGGCGCGAAAACTGCGTCAGCCGGGGCGAAAGAAAAAAAAAAAACGCGTCTGCCGGGGCGAGCCCGGGTGCGGCACCACCGGGAAAACTGTGGCAAACAGACATGGCGATCGAGTGAGTGGGCCGCCAGCCAGGCACAGCCGAAAAGTGCTAAGTCCGAACTGCGTCTGCCGGGGCGGCACGAAACCGCGTCAGCCGGGGCGGCGCGAAAACCGCGTCTGCCGGGGCGGCACGAAACCGCGTCAGCCGGGGCGGCGCGAAAACTGCGTCAGCCGGGGCGAGCCCGGGTGCGGCACCACCGGGAAAACTGTGGCAAACAGACATGGCGATCGAGTGAGTGGGCCGCCAGCCAGGCACAGCCGAAAAGTGCTAAGTCCGAACTGCGTCTGCCGGGGCGGCACGAAACCGCGTCAGCCGGGGCGGCGCGAAAACCGCGTCTGCCGGGGCGGCACGAAACCGCGTCAGCCGGGGCGGCGCGAAAACTGCGTCAGCCGGGGCGAGCCCGGGTGCGGCACCACCGGGAAAACTGTGGCAAACAGACATGGCGATCGAGTGAGTGGGCCGCCAGCCAGGCACAGCCGAAAAGTGCTAAGTCCGAACTGCGTCAGCCGGGGCGGCAAAAACCGCGTCAGCCGGGGCGGCGCAAAAAACCGCGTCTGCCGGGGCGGCACGAAACCGCGTCAGCCGGGGCGGCGCGAAAACTGCGTCAGCCGGGGCGAAAGAAAAAAAAAAACGCGTCTGCCGGGGCGAGCCCGGGTGCGGCACCACCGGGAAAACTGTGGCAAACAGACATGGCGATCGAGTGAGTGGGCCGCCAGCCAGGCACAGCCGAAAAGTGCTAAGTCCGAACTGCGTCTGCCGGGGCGGCACGAAACCGCGTCAGCCGGGGCGGCGCGAAAACCGCGTCTGCCGGGGCGGCACGAAACCGCGTCAGCCGGGGCGGCGCGAAAACTGCGTCAGCCGGGGCGAGCCCGGGTGCGGCACCACCGGGAAAACTGTGGCAAACAGACATGGCGATTGAGTGAGTGGGCCGCCAGCCAGGCACAGCCGAAAAGTGCTAAGTCCGAACTGCGTCTGCCGGGGCGGCACGAAACCGCGTCAGCCGGGGCGGCGCGAAAACCGCGTCTGCCGGGGCGGCACGAAACCGCGTCAGCCGGGGCGGCGCGAAAACTGCGTCAGCCGGGGCGAGCCCGGGTGCGGCACCACCGGGAAAACTGTGGCAAACAGACATGGCGATCGAGTGAGTGGGCCGCCAGCCAGGCACAGCCGAAAAGTGCTAAGTCCGAACTGCGTCTGCCGGGGCGGCACGAAACCGCGTCAGCCGGGGCGGCGCGAAAACCGCGTCTGCCGGGGCGGCACGAAACCGCGTCAGCCGGGGCGGCGCGAAAACTGCGTCAGCCGGGGCGAGCCCGGGTGCGGCACCACCGGGAAAACTGTGGCAAACAGACATGGCGATCGAGTGAGTGGGCCGCCAGCCAGGCACAGCCGAAAAGTGCAAAGTCCGAACCGTGTCAGCCGGGGCGACGCAAAAACCGCGTCAGCCGGGGCGGCGCGAAAACCGCGTCTGCCGGGGCGGCACGAAACCGCGTCAGCCGGGGCGGCGCGAAAACTGCGTCAGCCGGGGCGAGCCCGGGTGCGGCACCACCGGGAAAACTGTGGCAAACAGACATGGCGATCGAGTGAGTGGGCCGCCAGCCAGGCACAGCCGAAAAGTGCTAAGTCCGAACTGCGTCAGCCGGGGCGGCAAAAACCGCGTCAGCCGGGGCGGCGCAAAAAACCGCGTCTGCCGGGGCGGCACGAAACCGCGTCAGCCGGGGCGGGGCGAAAACTGCGTCAGCCGGGGCGAAAAGAAAAAAAAAAACGCGTCTGCCGGGGCAAGCCCGGGTGCGGCACCACCGGGAAAACTGTGGCAAACAGACATGGCGATCGAGTGAGTGGGCCGCCAGCCAGGCACAGCCGAAAAGTGCAAAGTCCGAACCGTGTCAGCCGGGGCGACGCAAAAACCGCGTCAGCCGGGGCGGCGCGAAAACCGCGTCAGCCGGGGCGGCACGAAACCGCGTCAGCCGGGGCGGCGCGAAAACTGCGTCAGCCGGGGCGGCGCGAAAACCTCGTCAGCCGGGGCGAGCGAAAAGGGGGGGGGGGGGAACCACGTCTGCCGGGGCGAAAGAAAAAAAAAACGCGTCTGCCGGGGCGAGCCCGGGTGCGGCACCACCGGGAAGACTGTGGCAAACAGACATGGCGATCGAGTGAGTGGGCCGCCAGCCAGGCTCAGCCCAAAAAGTGCCAAGTCCGAACTGCGTCAGCCGGGGCGGCAAAAACCGCGTCAGCCGGGGCGGCGCGAAAACCGCGTCTGCCGGGGCGGCGCGAAAACTGCGTCAGCCGGGGCGAGCCCGGGTGCGGCACCACCGGGAAAACTGTGGCTAACAGACATGGCGATCGAGTGAGTGGGCCACCAGCCAGGCTCAGCCAAAAAGTGCCAAGTCCGAACTGCGTCAGCCGGGGCGGCAAAAACCGCGTCAGCCGGGGCGGCGCAAAAAAACCGCGTCTGCCGGGGCGGCACGAAACCGCGTCAGCCGGGGCGGCGCGAAAACTGCGTCAGCCGGGGCGAAAGAAAAAAAAAACGCGTCTGCCGGGGCGAGCCCGGGTGCGGCACCACCGGGAAAACTGTGGCAAACAGACATGGCGATCGAGTGAGTGGGCCGCCAGCCAGGCACAGCCGAAAAGTGCTAAGTCCGAACTGCGTCTGCCGGGGCGGCACGAAACCGCGTCA
>NW_027465082.1:2500-17500 GCF_043290135.1 Rhipicephalus microplus
CCCTGCAGGCTTCCTTCCGACTCGAAGTCCTGCGGCGGTCTCAACGAGGTGCCACATCCTCAATGCAGTCGGTCGCCCCCGTTTCGGTTGGGCTCTGGCACGACGGTCGCCACCGTCTCGCCCTTGAGTGGCCGCTGTTGGCGCTCGCTGTGAGGTGTTCAGCGTGCTGTCCGTGTTGCCGACGCGGTCAAAACGAGTCGACGGCTCACGTTCCCTTGTGCGCCGAAGGCTCTCTTGATATGTGATCCGACCCTCAGACAGACGAAGCCAAGGGAAGACCCAAGGCCGCAATGTGCGTTCAAAGAATCAGTGCTCAGTGTGTCCTGCAATTCACACCAAGTCTCGCAGCTGGCTGCGTTCTTCATCGACCCGAGAACCGAGTGATCCACCGCTTAGAGTCGTGAAAAAGTGTTTGTTCAATTCCGTACAGTCAAAACCAAACGTTTCTGGCACTCGGCCAAACAGTGGCCAAGAAGGGCGCTTTTCAGCGCACGCTTGGACTCCAAAACTCTGCCGCGCCTTTTTCGGCTGCCGCAAATCGAGCAAACGGTGTGTTTCGGACGGCGTTTCGCTTTCGCTACTTGCGAGTGCTTTCGTGGTCCACCCCTCTATAAATACTCGGGAGGCGTCGAAGCCGGTTCTCCAAGCCGGACCCGTAGGTATCGTTGTGTGCTCGCTCTCATTGGCCCGCCTAACCAGAAAATGCCTGCGGTACACCCATTTGGATAAGAGTGCACGCAGATGCGGGCCTCGACGGCTACACATTTCCTCGGGCGGCCGCCTCCCGGCCTCCGTGGAGCGCGGGATGCACGGTCCCATCGACAAGCCTCTCCCGTTTTTACCGTGGCGTCGCGGTTCACCACGGCAGGCGGGTCGGTCTCCTCCGCATAAAAAGGGGGACCCCCGCTTTTTGTTCCACGAAATCGCACAAGCTTTTTTCGCATCCACGGTTTGCCACCGCACACCAAAATGCCGATCCGGCTGCCTACTTTAGCCAACAGGTGGAGCCAGGCGCGCCGTACTTGCGCGGCACTTCCCACGTCCACCGAAGTCGGTGCCAAGGACCACTTTCGGCGCCGGAGCCGCGTACGAGCCTACTCGAGGCGGAAGAACGAAGCCAGCAAGGGCCTGGCCGCAAGTGCGTTCAATTGTCGGGACGTCCAAGTCCCTCGTTCTTCCGTGCTTCCTCTTTCGGCAAGTCGTTGCGGCACCTTCCCAAAGCGCGCAGACCCGCTAATCGCGACGAGCGCGACGTGGCCGTGCCGCCTTTCCCTCGGCAGCAAGCAAAACGCCTGGCAACGTCGACGCTCCCCTAACCGCGATCTCGCACCGTGTTTCGTGTGGCGAATTCAAAAGCCGGCCGGCGCTGCTGCAACCATTACGGTCGGTACGCATACGCCGCGGAGGGCGGGACGGTCATCGGAGCGTGCGGTTCCTCCATCGAGTACTGCGCACCTCGGCCGTCGCATCGCCGTGCCATGACCGGCCGCGCGTCAACGCGAACCGGTGCCAGCGAGATCCCTCGCCTGCAAGAACCGACCGGCAGCCTCCGTCACCCGAGGACGCGGAGGCGCTTGCCGCGGACGGCGGGACGGTATGCACTGGTGCACAGCGGACCCGTCACATCGCCAGTTCCTTGACCGACCGCCGACGCTTGTGCCGTTCCTCTCGTACTTGGCAGTCGCCGCGCGATTGTCGGGTCTCGTTCTTGCACGCTCGAACGGTCGGGAGGGCACTCGGCTGGCGTTTCGGGAACGCGCAGCCTCGCCTTCTACCGACGTAACCACGACTCGCCGTTCGCGCTCCGCCGCTCCTGTTTACAGTACTAGGCGGTCCCGCAGCGGTCGGGTCGCGCATTTCGAGCGCTTCGAGCCACGGTGCAGTGGCGGGTCGAAAGCCGACCTATGAGTGCGTTGCGCCGTTTGTACCCGCGTCCGCCACCTGGCCGACCGTCCAAGGTCGCGGTGTTGGCGTCCGCTGGGCGCAACAATTTGTCACGGGGTGCCGCTCCACATTCAGGCAGCCCCGTGGGGAAAAGCCGACCCCGCGTCCAAACGGGGTCAGCGGCAGAAAGTGTCGGGCGCAGACGCAGCTGAGGCGCTCACCCTTCACAATCCGTTAATGATCCTTCCGCAGGTTCACCTACGGAAACCTTGTTACGACTTTTACTTCCTCTAAATGATCAAGTTTGGTCATCTTTCCAACAGACCGGCGCAACCGAAAGGCCGCGCCGGACATCGGTCCGAAGACCTCACTAAATCATTCAATCGGTAGTAGCGACGGGCGGTGTGTACAAAGGGCAGGGACGTAATCAACGCGAGCTTATGACTCGCGCTTACTGGGAATTCCTCGTTCAAGGGGAACAATTGCAAGCCCCTATCCCAATCACGAAAGAAGTTCCACGGGTTACCCAGTCTTTTCAGACAGGGATAAAGACACGCTGCTTCCTTCAGTGTAGCGCGCGTGCGGCCCCGGACATCTAAGGGCATCACAGACCTGTTATTGCTCTGTTTCGTGCGGCTAGGAGCCGCTTGTCCCTCTAAGAAGGTTGTAAGGTGCTGGGAACCCCGCACCTATTTAATAGGCTAGAGTCTCGTTCGTTATCGGAATTAACCAGACAAATCGCTCCACCAACTAAGAACGGCCATGCACCACCATCCACCGAATCAAGAAAGAGCTCTCAATCTGTCAATCCTCCCAGTGTCCGGGCCGGGTAAGTTTTCCCGTGTTGAGTCAAATTAAGCCGCAGGCTCCACTCCTGGTGGTGCCCTTCCGTCAATTCCTTTAAGTTTCAGCTTTGCAACCATACTTCCCCCGGAACCCAAATACTTTGGTTTCCCGGAAGCTGCCCGCCGAGTCATTTGAGTAACTCAGGCGGATCGCTGGTTGGCATCGTTTATGGTCAGAACTAGGGCGGTATCTGATCGCCTTCGAACCTCTGACTTTCGTTCTTGATCAATGAAAACATTCTTGGCAAATGCTTTCGCAGTAGTTCGTCTTGCGACGGTCCAAGAATTTCACCTCTAGCGCCGCAATACGAATGCCCCCGTCCGTCCCTCTTAATCATTACCTCGTATTCCAAAAACCAACAGAACAGAAACGAGGTCTTGTTCTATTATTCCATGCAAGTTTATTCAGGCGACTCGCCTGCGTTGAGCACTCTAATTTTTTCAAAGTAAAAGCACCGGCCATCTCGAGGCACACAATGAAGTGCACCAAGAAAGAACCGGCATGATGTTCAGTCCGAGCCGTCGCATCGGGTAGATGCACTACTCGTCTGGAACTGAGATCCAACTACGAGCTTTTTAACCGCAGCAGCTTTAGTATACGCTATTGGAGCTGGAATTACCGCGGCTGCTGGCACCAGACTTGCCCTCCAATTGATCCTCGTTAAAGGATTTAGAGTGTACTCATTTCAATTACGGGGCCTCAAAAGAGTCCCGTATTGTTATTTTTCGTCACTACCTCCCCGTGCCGGGAGTGGGTAATTTGCGCGCCTGCTGCCTTCCTTGGATGTGGTAGCCGTTTCTCAGGCTCCCTCTCCGGAATCGAACCCTGATTCTCCGTTACCCGTAACAACCATGGTAAGCAAGTAACCTACCATCGAAAGTTGATAAGGCAGACACTTGAAAGAAACGTCGCCGGCTCGTGGCCATGCGATCAGCACAAAGTTATCCAGAGTCACCACACAATACGGGCCGAAACCCGATCGATCTTGGTCTAATAAAAGCACCCGTTACCCAAAGGGCTCCAGGCTCACTGCATGTATTAGCTCTAGAATTGCCACAGTTATCCAAGTAGGAAGAAACGATCTAAGGAACCATAACTGATTTAATGAGCCATTCGCGGTTTCGCCTTATTTCGGCATGTACTTAGACATGCATGGCTTAATCTTTGAGACAAGCATATGATTACTGGCAGGATCAACCAGGTAATCGTTCGACTGCGCGTCCGTCCTCGCCTTCGGCGGGCCGGACGCAGTCTGTGTGCGGCGGAGGCCACCTTCAGGCGCCCCAACACGCTTATTTTGCACTCCGAGATGACGGCGTTCGAGCTCGCTACGGCACAACCTTCCCGAAAGACGAGTGGGAGCCGTGCGGCAAGAAGCACGTTCATGCTCGCTCTTTTTCGTTGCATCGACTCGGTCGCGCCGTGCGGGTTGCCCAAGCCCGCTGCACTGTCGGTGGACCGGCCGGAACTAGCAACGGAGCCGAGACTGCAAAGCCGCCAGACGACGGGTCACGCCCGCGTCTTCGGCGCTTTCGCATCTGAATCGCCCGAGGACGACACGGAACACACCTCGATATCGTGGTAAAACGGCACCGTCCGACAACCAGCCCCTAACGCATCAAGCGGATGAGGCTGCAGACGACTGCCGTGGATTCCCCTGGAGCAGACCCGAGGACACGCTTGACGAGGCCGAAGCCCGCCGCATATCAGACACCCGGTCGCTTTCGCGTACGCCGCTCACGAGAACCCCCACATAATAGCAGCGATAAGTACCCAGACCTCCTTGGGCACTAATACGAGCGTACTCGAGAAAATTTCACCGCGGGTGTGCCCCGAAACGTGTGGCACGTTGAGCGTGCCACAAGTCTACGTCGCTCTCAAACCCGCCGAGGTCGTAGAATTTGCGACCCTACTCACGAAATTCCCACCGAGGATACGGCCGCAAACGTACCGCACCTTGGGTAGGCCACGAGTTTGTGCAACACTACGCTGACGGCACAGCACCGAGGTCGTGCGCGCACGCACGGGAAAATTCCGCCGCGGTTTCTGCCGAAAACGTGAGGCACCACGACTCTCCGCAAGTTCGCGTCGACTGCGAAAGACCGAAGTCGTGAACGACGTGTCCGCTACTCGCCGCCGACACGCTGGACACCAAACGTACAACGACTCGACGGCGTCGTAGAGGCCCACGACGCGGTTTTCCTTAACGACGTCTCGGCGTGGCACCGACAGGTTAGAACGGCCGACCAACGTTCCCTGTCCGCCGTTCGGCTCAGTCGAAGGGCTCGGCGACTTCGGCAACGCTGCGAAGCCGCACGGTGACGCACGCCATGTCCCCATTTTTTTTTTTTTTTCTTTCTGCGTCTGCCGGGGTGCCCCTATAATAGCAGCGATAAGCACCCAGACCGCCGTGGGTCGCTCGCCCCGGCTGACGTGGTTTTTCGTACTCCTGCGGCGGTCGCCGTCAAGCACGTCCAAATACGCTACTTTCGTGGGCGCATTCACGCTCTTTCGCTTCGCCGGAGTGCCAGCACTCACTCTGCCAAAAACGGCGAACATCCGAGCGGCGGTTCCCACTTTTGCGTCGGCGTCGCAAACCCCGCCCCGGCAGACGAGGTTTGCCGTACTCGTGCGACGGTGGCCGGCGGGCACGTCGAAAGACGCCGATATCGTGCGCGAATTGGCGCACCTTGGCTTCACCGGAGTGCCGCCACTGACTCCTCCAAAAACGGCGAAGATCCGAGCGGCGCTTCCCACTTTCGCATCGGCGTCCCGAACTCCGCCCCGGCTGACGCGGTTTACCGTACTCGTGCGACGGTCGCCGGCGAGCACGTGGAAAGACGCCGATATCGTGCCCGAATCGGCTCCGTTCGGCTTCGCCGGAGTGCCAGCACTGGCTCGGCGAAAGACGACGAACATCCGAGCGACGGTTCTCACTATTGCGTACGCGTCGCAAACCCCGCCCCGGCAGACGCACTTTGCCGTACTCGTGCGACGGTCGCCGGCGAGCACGTAGAAAGACGCCGATATCGTGCCGGAATCGGCCCCGTTTGGCTTCGCCGGAGTGCCAGCACTCACTCGGCCACAAACGGCGAACATCCGAGCGGCGGTTCCCACTTAGCCGTCGGCGTCCCGAACTCCGCCCCGGCAGACGCGGTTGCCGAGCTCGTGCGACTAGCGACCGCGAAGCCGTCTCGCGACGCCGCTTTCGTGCGCGGCTCCCACTGCGACCTGGGTCACCCGAGGTCGACGAGCAAGAAAGAATGTCGAAAAAAATTTTTTTTTTTTTTGCGTCTGCCGGGGTGCCCCTATAATAGCAGCGATAAGCACCCAGACCGCCATGGGTCGCTCGCCCCGGCTGACGTGGTTTTTCGTTTTCCTGCGGTGGTCGTCGTCAAGCACGTCCAAACACGCCACTTTCGTGGGCGCATTCGCGCTCTTTCGCTTCGCCGGAGTGCCAGCACTCACTCTGCCAAAAACGGCGAACATCCTAGTGGCGGTTCCCACTTTTGCGTCGGCGTCGCCAACCCCGCCCCGGCATACGCGGTTTGCCGTACTCGTGCGGCGGTGGCCGGCGGGCACGTCGAAAGACACCGATATCGTGCGCGAGTCGATGCTTCTTGGTCTCGCAGGAGGGCCGCCACTCACTCCTGCAAAAACGGCGAAGATCCGAGCGGCGCTTCCCACTTTTTCGTCGGCATCGCAAACCTCGCCCCGGCAGACGCGCTTTGCCGTACTCGTGCGACGGTCGCCGGCGAGCACGTCGAAATACGCCGATATCGTGCCCGAATCGGCCCCGTTTCGCTTCGCCGGAGTGCCAGCACTCACTCGGCCAAAAACGGCGAACATCCGAGCAGCGGTACCCACTTAGCCGTCGGCATCCCGAACTCCGCGCCGGCTGACGCGGTTGCCGAGCTCGTGCGACTAGCGACCGCGAACGCGTCTCGCGACGCCGCTTTCGTGCGCGGCTCCCATTGCGACCTGGGTTACCCGAGCTCGACCAGCAAAAAAGAAGGTCGAAAAAAATTTTTTTTTTTCTGCGTCTGCCGGGGTGCCCCTATAATAGCAGCGATAAGCACCCAGACCGCCGTGGGTCGCTCGCCCCGGCTGACGTGGTTTTTCGTACTCCTGCAGCGGTCGCCGTCAAGCACGTCCAAATACGCCACTTTCGTGGGCGCTTTCGCGCTCTTTCGCGTCGCCGGTGTGCCAGCACTCACTCTGCCAAAAACGGCGAACATCCTAGTGGCGGTTCCCACTTTTGCGTCGGCGTCGCCAACCCCGCCCCGGCATACGCGGTTTGCCGTACTCGTGCGGCGGTGGCCGGCGGGCACGTCGAAAGACACCGATATCGTGCGCGAGTCGATGCTTCTTGGTCTCGCAGGAGGGCCGCCACTCACTCCTGCAAAAACGGCGAAGATCCGAGCGGCGCTTCCCACTTTTTCGTCGGCATCGCAAACCTCGCCCCGGCAGACGCGCTTTGCCGTACTCGTGCGACGGTCGCCGGCGAGCACGTCGAAATACGCCGATATCGTGCCCGAATCGGCCCCGTTTCGCTTCGCCGGAGTGCCAGCACTCACTCGGCCAAAAACGGCGAACATCCGAGCAGCGGTACCCACTTAGCCGTCGGCATCCCGAACTCCGCGCCGGCTGACGCGGTTGCCGAGCTCGTGCGACTAGCGACCGCGAACGCGTCTCGCGACGCCGCTTTCGTGCGCGGCTCCCATTGCGACCTGGGTTACCCGAGCTCGACCAGCAAAAAAGAAGGTCGAAAAAAAATTTTTTTTTTCTGCGTCTGCCGGGGTGCCCCTATAATAGCAGCGATAAGCACCCAGACCGCCGTGGGTCGCTCGCCCCGGCTGACGTGGTTTTTCGTACTCCTGCAGCGGTCGCCGTCAAGCACGTCCAAATACGCCACTTTCGTGGGCGCTTTCGCGCTCTTTCGCGTCGCCGGTGTGCCAGCACTCACTCTGCCAAAAACGGCCAACATCCGAGCGGCGGTTCCCACTTTTGCGTCGGCGTCGTAAACCCCGCCCCGGCAGACGCGGTTTGCCCTACTCGTTCGACGGTCGCCGGCGAGCGCGTCGAAAGACGCCGATATCGTGCGCTAATTGGCGCTCCTTGGCTTCTCCGGAGTGCCGCCACTCACTCCTCCAAAAACGGCGAAGATCCGAGCGGCGTTCTCCACTTTCGCATCGGCGTCCCGAACTCCGCCCGGGCTGACGCGGTTTACCGTACTCGTGCGACGGTCGCCGCCGGGCACGTCGAAAGACGCCGATATCGTGCCGTAATCGGCCCCGTTTGGCTTCGCCCGAGTGCCAGCACTCACTCGGCCAAAAACGGCGAACATCCGAGCAGCGTTTCCCACTTTCGCATCGGCGTCCCGAAGCCCGCCCCGGCAGACGCGGTTTGCCCTACTCGAGCGACGGTCGCCGGCGATCACGTCGAAAGGCGCCGAATTCGTGCACGAATCGATGCTTCTTGGTCTCGCAGGAGGGCCGCCACTCACTCCTGCAAAAACGGCGAAGATCCGAGTTGCGCTTCCCACTTTTTCGTCGGCGTCCCGAACTACGCCCCGGCTGACGCGGTTTACCGTACTCGTGCGACGGTCGCCGGCGGGCACTTCAAAATACGCCGATTTCGTGGGCGCATTCACGCTGTTTCGCTTCCCCGGAGTGCCAACACTCACTCTGCCGAAAGCGGCGATCATCCGAGCGGCGGTTCCCACTTTTGCGTCGGCTTCGCAAACGGCGCCCCGGCAGACGCGCTCGTGCGACGTACTCGTGCGACGGTCGCCGGCGAGCACGTCGAAAGACGCCGATATCGTGCTCGAATCGACCCCGTTTCGCTTCGCCGGAGTGCTGCCAGTCACGGCGCAGAAAACGGCGAACAAGTGTTTTTTTTTTTTTTTTTCCTAGAATTTGTGTTATAGAAGGCACATTTGATATCGGACGATAATTTTCAACTTTATCACGCGCACCGATTTTCGTGTAGAGGTTTGCAAGTTTATGGGAATTTCTCCACTTGGAATAATGCGATTTAGTAGTACTACGAGAACTTCATGGATGTACTCAAGGGTACGGGGCAAGTCAGTTACGTCAACACCTGCAGATTTTTTACACTTCAAACTGAAAATTGTTGGTTGTGAGTCCTCGTGTGATATTAAAGGCCGATTCGCTAACACATAGAACAAAGAAAGAAAGGAAGAAAAAACGCCCGCGCTCGCTCAAGAAACCTGGGTTCGCAACAAGTGGCAACAACAAGCAACCGAGCGAGTGCGCCAAAACCCGTGGCGGCCGAACAAACGCGAAGTCCCAACCGCGTCAGCCGGGGCGGCACGGGACAGGAAAAATCACTTCAGCCGGGGCGGCGGGGCACCGAATAAACCTCGTCACCTCGTCGCAGGATAAAAGAGGAAACAAAAAGTCTAAACAGCGTCTGCTGGAGCGAATGCGTAATAAAACAACAACAACAACAAAAAAAAACACCCGCGCTCAAGAAGTCTGCAATCCTCACAAAAGGCGACTGTGACCGAGCAGCGTCAGCCGGGGCCGTGCGGAAACGGAAAAACCGCGACTACCGGGGCGTCGAGGCACCGAAAAATCCACTTCAGCCGCGGCGAAAAAAAAAACAAAAAGAAAGACGGAGGGGGGGGGGGGAACCACGTCTGCCGGGGCGAAGGAAAAAAAAAACGCGTCTGCCGGGGCGAGCCCGGGTGCGGCACCACCGGGAAAACTGTGGCAAACAGACATGGCGATCGAGTGAGTGGGCCGCCAGCCAGGCTCAGCCAAAAAGTGCAAAGTCCGAACTGCGTCAGCCGGGGCGGCAAAAACCGCGTCAGCCGGGGCGGCGCAAAAAACCGCGTCTGCCGGGGCGGCACGAAACCGCGTCAGCCGGGGCGGGGCGAAAACTGCGTCAGCCGGGGCGAAAAGAAAAAAAAAAAACGCGTCTGCCGGGGCAAGCCCGGGTGCGGCACCACCGGGAAAACTGTGGCAAACAGACATGGCGATCGAGTGAGTGGGCCGCCAGCCAGGCACAGCCGAAAAGTGCAAAGTCCGAACCGTGTCAGCCGGGGCGACGCAAAAACCGCGTCAGCCGGGGCGGCGCGAAAACCGCGTCAGCCGGGGCGGCACGAAACCGCGTCAGCCGGGGCGGCGCGAAAACTGCGTCAGCCGGGGCGGCGCGAAAACCTCGTCAGCCGGGGCGAGCGAAAAGGGGGGGGGGGGGGGAACCACGTCTGCCGGGGCGAAAGAAAAAAAAAACGCGTCTGCCGGGGCGAGCCCGGGTGCGGCACCACCGGGAAGACTGTGGCAAACAGACATGGCGATCGAGTGAGTGGGCCGCCAGCCAGGCTCAGCCCAAAAAGTGCCAAGTCCGAACTGCGTCAGCCGGGGCGGCAAAAACCGCGTCAGCCGGGGCGGCGCGAAAACCGCGTCTGCCGGGGCGGCGCGAAAACTGCGTCAGCCGGGGCGAGCCCGGGTGCGGCACCACCGGGAAAACTGTGGCTAACAGACATGGCGATCGAGTGAGTGGGCCACCAGCCAGGCTCAGCCAAAAAGTGCCAAGTCCGAACTGCGTCAGCCGGGGCGGCAAAAACCGCGTCAGCCGGGGCGGCGCAAAAAAACCGCGTCTGCCGGGGCGGCACGAAACCGCGTCAGCCGGGGCGGCGCGAAAACTGCGTCAGCCGGGGCGAAAGAAAAAAAAAAACGCGTCTGCCGGGGCGAGCCCGGGTGCGGCACCACCGGGAAAACTGTGGCAAACAGACATGGCGATCGAGTGAGTGGGCCGCCAGCCAGGCACAGCCGAAAAGTGCTAAGTCCGAACTGCGTCTGCCGGGGCGGCACGAAACCGCGTCAGCCGGGGCGGCGCGAAAACCGCGTCTGCCGGGGCGGCACGAAACCGCGTCAGCCGGGGCGGCGCGAAAACTGCGTCAGCCGGGGCGAGCCCGGGTGCGGCACCACCGGGAAAACTGTGGCAAACAGACATGGCGATCGAGTGAGTGGGCCGCCAGCCAGGCACAGCCGAAAAGTGCTAAGTCCGAACTGCGTCTGCCGGGGCGGCACGAAACCGCGTCAGCCGGGGCGGCGCGAAAACCGCGTCTGCCGGGGCGGCACGAAACCGCGTCAGCCGGGGCGGCGCGAAAACTGCGTCAGCCGGGGCGAGCCCGGGTGCGGCACCACCGGGAAAACTGTGGCAAACAGACATGGCGATCGAGTGAGTGGGCCGCCAGCCAGGCACAGCCGAAAAGTGCTAAGTCCGAACTGCGTCAGCCGGGGCGGCAAAAACCGCGTCAGCCGGGGCGGCGCAAAAAACCGCGTCTGCCGGGGCGGCACGAAACCGCGTCAGCCGGGGCGGCGCGAAAACTGCGTCAGCCGGGGCGAAAGAAAAAAAAAAAAACGCGTCTGCCGGGGCGAGCCCGGGTGCGGCACCACCGGGAAAACTGTGGCAAACAGACATGGCGATCGAGTGAGTGGGCCGCCAGCCAGGCACAGCCGAAAAGTGCTAAGTCCGAACTGCGTCTGCCGGGGCGGCACGAAACCGCGTCAGCCGGGGCGGCGCGAAAACCGCGTCTGCCGGGGCGGCACGAAACCGCGTCAGCCGGGGCGGCGCGAAAACTGCGTCAGCCGGGGCGAGCCCGGGTGCGGCACCACCGGGAAAACTGTGGCAAACAGACATGGCGATCGAGTGAGTGGGCCGCCAGCCAGGCACAGCCGAAAAGTGCTAAGTCCGAACTGCGTCTGCCGGGGCGGCACGAAACCGCGTCAGCCGGGGCGGCGCGAAAACCGCGTCTGCCGGGGCGGCGCGAAAACTGCGTCAGCCGGGGCGAGCCCGGGTGCGGCACCACCGGGAAAACTGTGGCAAACAGACATGGCGATCGAGTGAGTGGGCCGCCAGCCAGGCACAGCCGAAAAGTGCAAAGTCCGAACCGTGTCAGCCGGGGCGACGCAAAAACCGCGTCAGCCGGGGCGGCGCGAAAACCGCGTCAGCCGGGGCGGCACGAAACCGCGTCAGCCGGGGCGGCGCGAAAACTGCGTCAGCCGGGGCGGCGCGAAAACCTCGTCAGCCGGGGCGAGCGAAAAGGGGGGGGGGGGGGGAACCACGTCTGCCGGGGCGAAAGAAAAAAAAAACGCGTCTGCCGGGGCGAGCCCGGGTGCGGCACCACCGGGAAGACTGTGGCAAACAGACATGGCGATCGAGTGAGTGGGCCGCCAGCCAGGCTCAGCCCAAAAAGTGCCAAGTCCGAACTGCGTCAGCCGGGGCGGCAAAAACCGCGTCAGCCGGGGCGGCGCGAAAACCGCGTCTGCCGGGGCGGCGCGAAAACTGCGTCAGCCGGGGCGAGCCCGGGTGCGGCACCACCGGGAAAACTGTGGCTAACAGACATGGCGATCGAGTGAGTGGGCCACCAGCCAGGCTCAGCCAAAAAGTGCCAAGTCCGAACTGCGTCAGCCGGGGCGGCAAAAACCGCGTCAGCCGGGGCGGCGCAAAAAAACCGCGTCTGCCGGGGCGGCACGAAACCGCGTCAGCCGGGGCGGCGCGAAAACTGCGTCAGCCGGGGCGAAAGAAAAAAAAAAAACGCGTCTGCCGGGGCGAGCCCGGGTGCGGCACCACCGGGAAAACTGTGGCAAACAGACATGGCGATCGAGTGAGTGGGCCGCCAGCCAGGCACAGCCGAAAAGTGCTAAGTCCGAACTGCGTCTGCCGGGGCGGCACGAAACCGCGTCAGCCGGGGCGGCGCGAAAACCGCGTCTGCCGGGGCGGCACGAAACCGCGTCAGCCGGGGCGGCGCGAAAACTGCGTCAGCCGGGGCGAGCCCGGGTGCGGCACCACCGGGAAAACTGTGGCAAACAGACATGGCGATCGAGTGAGTGGGCCGCCAGCCAGGCACAGCCGAAAAGTGCTAAGTCCGAACTGCGTCTGCCGGGGCGGCACGAAACCGCGTCAGCCGGGGCGGCGCGAAAACCGCGTCTGCCGGGGCGGCACGAAACCGCGTCAGCCGGGGCGGCGCGAAAACTGCGTCAGCCGGGGCGAGCCCGGGTGCGGCACCACCGGGAAAACTGTGGCAAACAGACATGGCGATCGAGTGAGTGGGCCGCCAGCCAGGCACAGCCGAAAAGTGCTAAGTCCGAACTGCGTCAGCCGGGGCGGCAAAAACCGCGTCAGCCGGGGCGGCGCAAAAAACCGCGTCTGCCGGGGCGGCACGAAACCGCGTCAGCCGGGGCGGCGCGAAAACTGCGTCAGCCGGGGCGAAAGAAAAAAAAAACGCGTCTGCCGGGGCGAGCCCGGGTGCGGCACCACCGGGAAAACTGTGGCAAACAGACATGGCGATCGAGTGAGTGGGCCGCCAGCCAGGCACAGCCGAAAAGTGCTAAGTCCGAACTGCGTCTGCCGGGGCGGCACGAAACCGCGTCAGCCGGGGCGGCGCGAAAACCGCGTCTGCCGGGGCGGCACGAAACCGCGTCAGCCGGGGCGGCGCGAAAACTGCGTCAGCCGGGGCGAGCCCGGGTGCGGCACCACCGGGAAAACTGTGGCAAACAGACATGGCGATTGAGTGAGTGGGCCGCCAGCCAGGCACAGCCGAAAAGTGCTAAGTCCGAACTGCGTCTGCCGGGGCGGCACGAAACCGCGTCAGCCGGGGCGGCGCGAAAACCGCGTCTGCCGGGGCGGCACGAAACCGCGTCAGCCGGGGCGGCGCGAAAACTGCGTCAGCCGGGGCGAGCCCGGGTGCGGCACCACCGGGAAAACTGTGGCAAACAGACATGGCGATCGAGTGAGTGGGCCGCCAGCCAGGCACAGCCGAAAAGTGCTAAGTCCGAACTGCGTCTGCCGGGGCGGCACGAAACCGCGTCAGCCGGGGCGGCGCGAAAACCGCGTCTGCCGGGGCGGCACGAAACCGCGTCAGCCGGGGCGGCGCGAAAACTGCGTCAGCCGGGGCGAGCCCGGGTGCGGCACCACCGGGAAAACTGTGGCAAACAGACATGGCGATCGAGTGAGTGGGCCGCCAGCCAGGCACAGCCGAAAAGTGCAAAGTCCGAACCGTGTCAGCCGGGGCGACGCAAAAACCGCGTCAGCCGGGGCGGCGCGAAAACCGCGTCTGCCGGGGCGGCACGAAACCGCGTCAGCCGGGGCGGCGCGAAAACTGCGTCAGCCGGGGCGAGCCCGGGTGCGGCACCACCGGGAAAACTGTGGCAAACAGACATGGCGATCGAGTGAGTGGGCCGCCAGCCAGGCACAGCCGAAAAGTGCTAAGTCCGAACTGCGTCAGCCGGGGCGGCAAAAACCGCGTCAGCCGGGGCGGCGCAAAAAACCGCGTCTGCCGGGGCGGCACGAAACCGCGTCAGCCGGGGCGGCGCGAAAACTGCGTCAGCCGGGGCGAAAGAAAAAAAAAACGCGTCTGCCGGGGCGAGCCCGGGTGCGGCACCACCGGGAAAACTGTGGCAAACAGACATGGCGATCGAGTGAGTGGGCCGCCAGCCAGGCACAGCCGAAAAGTGCTAAGTCCGAACTGCGTCTGCCGGGGCGGCACGAAACCGCGTCAGCCGGGGCGGCGCGAAAACCGCGTCTGCCGGGGCGGCACGAAACCGCGTCAGCCGGGGCGGCGCGAAAACTGCGTCAGCCGGGGCGAGCCCGGGTGCGGCACCACCGGGAAAACTGTGGCAAACAGACATGGCGATTGAGTGAGTGGGCCGCCAGCCAGGCACAGCCGAAAAGTGCTAAGTCCGAACTGCGTCTGCCGGGGCGGCACGAAACCGCGTCAGCCGGGGCGGCGCGAAAACCGCGTCTGCCGGGGCGGCACGAAACCGCGTCAGCCGGGGCGGCGCGAAAACTGCGTCAGCCGGGGCGAGCCCGGGTGCGGCACCACCGGGAAAACTGTGGCAAACAGACATGGCGATTGAGTGAGTGGGCCGCCAGCCAGGCACAGCCGAAAAGTGCTAAGTCCGAACTGCGTCTGCCGGGGCGGCACGAAACCGCGTCAGCCGGGGCGGCGCGAAAACCGCGTCTGCCGGGGCGGCACGAAACCGCGTCAGCCGGGGCGGCGCGAAAACTGCGTCAGCCGGGGCGAGCCCGGGTGCGGCACCACCGGGAAAACTGTGGCAAACAGACATGGCGATCGAGTGAGTGGGCCGCCAGCCAGGCACAGCCGAAAAGTGCTAAGTCCGAACTGCGTCTGCCGGGGCGGCACGAAACCGCGTCAGCCGGGGCGGCGCGAAAACCGCGTCTGCCGGGGCGGCACGAAACCGCGTCAGCCGGGGCGGCGCGAAAACTGCGTCAGCC
>NW_027465082.1:25000-40000 GCF_043290135.1 Rhipicephalus microplus
GGCCGCAATGTGCGTTCAAAGAATCAGTGCTCAGTGTGTCCTGCAATTCACACCAAGTCTCGCAGCTGGCTGCGTTCTTCATCGACCCGAGAACCGAGTGATCCACCGCTTAGAGTCGTGAAAAAGTGTTTGTTCAATTCCGTACAGTCAAAACCAAACGTTTCTGGCACTCGGCCAAACAGTGGCCAAGAAGGGCGCTTTTCAGCGCACGCTTGGACTCCAAAACTCTGCCGCGCCTTTTTCGGCTGCCGCAAATCGAGCAAACGGTGTGTTTCGGACGGCGTTTCGCTTTCGCTACTTGCGAGTGCTTTCGTGGTCCACCCCTCTATAAATACTCGGGAGGCGTCGAAGCCGGTTCTCCAAGCCGGACCCGTAGGTATCGTTGTGTGCTCGCTCTCATTGGCCCGCCTAACCAGAAAATGCCTGCGGTACACCCATTTGGATAAGAGTGCACGCAGATGCGGGCCTCGACGGCTACACATTTCCTCGGGCGGCCGCCTCCCGGCCTCCGTGGAGCGCGGGATGCACGGTCCCATCGACAAGCCTCTCCCGTTTTTACCGTGGCGTCGCGGTTCACCACGGCAGGCGGGTCGGTCTCCTCCGCATAAAAAGGGGGACCCCCGCTTTTTGTTCCACGAAATCGCACAAGCTTTTTTCGCATCCACGGTTTGCCACCGCACACCAAAATGCCGATCCGGCTGCCTACTTTAGCCAACAGGTGGAGCCAGGCGCGCCGTACTTGCGCGGCACTTCCCACGTCCACCGAAGTCGGTGCCAAGGACCACTTTCGGCGCCGGAGCCGCGTACGAGCCTACTCGAGGCGGAAGAACGAAGCCAGCAAGGGCCTGGCCGCAAGTGCGTTCAATTGTCGGGACGTCCAAGTCCCTCGTTCTTCCGTGCTTCCTCTTTCGGCAAGTCGTTGCGGCACCTTCCCAAAGCGCGCAGACCCGCTAATCGCGACGAGCGCGACGTGGCCGTGCCGCCTTTCCCTCGGCAGCAAGCAAAACGCCTGGCAACGTCGACGCTCCCCTAACCGCGATCTCGCACCGTGTTTCGTGTGGCGAATTCAAAAGCCGGCCGGCGCTGCTGCAACCATTACGGTCGGTACGCATACGCCGCGGAGGGCGGGACGGTCATCGGAGCGTGCGGTTCCTCCATCGAGTACTGCGCACCTCGGCCGTCGCATCGCCGTGCCATGACCGGCCGCGCGTCAACGCGAACCGGTGCCAGCGAGATCCCTCGCCTGCAAGAACCGACCGGCAGCCTCCGTCACCCGAGGACGCGGAGGCGCTTGCCGCGGACGGCGGGACGGTATGCACTGGTGCACAGCGGACCCGTCACATCGCCAGTTCCTTGACCGACCGCCGACGCTTGTGCCGTTCCTCTCGTACTTGGCAGTCGCCGCGCGATTGTCGGGTCTCGTTCTTGCACGCTCGAACGGTCGGGAGGGCACTCGGCTGGCGTTTCGGGAACGCGCAGCCTCGCCTTCTACCGACGTAACCACGACTCGCCGTTCGCGCTCCGCCGCTCCTGTTTACAGTACTAGGCGGTCCCGCAGCGGTCGGGTCGCGCATTTCGAGCGCTTCGAGCCACGGTGCAGTGGCGGGTCGAAAGCCGACCTATGAGTGCGTTGCGCCGTTTGTACCCGCGTCCGCCACCTGGCCGACCGTCCAAGGTCGCGGTGTTGGCGTCCGCTGGGCGCAACAATTTGTCACGGGGTGCCGCTCCACATTCAGGCAGCCCCGTGGGGAAAAGCCGACCCCGCGTCCAAACGGGGTCAGCGGCAGAAAGTGTCGGGCGCAGACGCAGCTGAGGCGCTCACCCTTCACAATCCGTTAATGATCCTTCCGCAGGTTCACCTACGGAAACCTTGTTACGACTTTTACTTCCTCTAAATGATCAAGTTTGGTCATCTTTCCAACAGACCGGCGCAACCGAAAGGCCGCGCCGGACATCGGTCCGAAGACCTCACTAAATCATTCAATCGGTAGTAGCGACGGGCGGTGTGTACAAAGGGCAGGGACGTAATCAACGCGAGCTTATGACTCGCGCTTACTGGGAATTCCTCGTTCAAGGGGAACAATTGCAAGCCCCTATCCCAATCACGAAAGAAGTTCCACGGGTTACCCAGTCTTTTCAGACAGGGATAAAGACACGCTGCTTCCTTCAGTGTAGCGCGCGTGCGGCCCCGGACATCTAAGGGCATCACAGACCTGTTATTGCTCTGTTTCGTGCGGCTAGGAGCCGCTTGTCCCTCTAAGAAGGTTGTAAGGTGCTGGGAACCCCGCACCTATTTAATAGGCTAGAGTCTCGTTCGTTATCGGAATTAACCAGACAAATCGCTCCACCAACTAAGAACGGCCATGCACCACCATCCACCGAATCAAGAAAGAGCTCTCAATCTGTCAATCCTCCCAGTGTCCGGGCCGGGTAAGTTTTCCCGTGTTGAGTCAAATTAAGCCGCAGGCTCCACTCCTGGTGGTGCCCTTCCGTCAATTCCTTTAAGTTTCAGCTTTGCAACCATACTTCCCCCGGAACCCAAATACTTTGGTTTCCCGGAAGCTGCCCGCCGAGTCATTTGAGTAACTCAGGCGGATCGCTGGTTGGCATCGTTTATGGTCAGAACTAGGGCGGTATCTGATCGCCTTCGAACCTCTGACTTTCGTTCTTGATCAATGAAAACATTCTTGGCAAATGCTTTCGCAGTAGTTCGTCTTGCGACGGTCCAAGAATTTCACCTCTAGCGCCGCAATACGAATGCCCCCGTCCGTCCCTCTTAATCATTACCTCGTATTCCAAAAACCAACAGAACAGAAACGAGGTCTTGTTCTATTATTCCATGCAAGTTTATTCAGGCGACTCGCCTGCGTTGAGCACTCTAATTTTTTCAAAGTAAAAGCACCGGCCATCTCGAGGCACACAATGAAGTGCACCAAGAAAGAACCGGCATGATGTTCAGTCCGAGCCGTCGCATCGGGTAGATGCACTACTCGTCTGGAACTGAGATCCAACTACGAGCTTTTTAACCGCAGCAGCTTTAGTATACGCTATTGGAGCTGGAATTACCGCGGCTGCTGGCACCAGACTTGCCCTCCAATTGATCCTCGTTAAAGGATTTAGAGTGTACTCATTTCAATTACGGGGCCTCAAAAGAGTCCCGTATTGTTATTTTTCGTCACTACCTCCCCGTGCCGGGAGTGGGTAATTTGCGCGCCTGCTGCCTTCCTTGGATGTGGTAGCCGTTTCTCAGGCTCCCTCTCCGGAATCAAACCCTGATTCTCCGTTACCCGTAACAACCATGGTAAGCAAGTAACCTACCATCGAAAGTTGATAAGGCAGACACTTGAAAGAAACGTCGCCGGCTCGTGGCCATGCGATCAGCACAAAGTTATCCAGAGTCACCACACAATACGGGCCGAAACCCGATCGATCTTGGTCTAATAAAAGCACCCGTTACCCAAAGGGCTCCAGGCTCACTGCATGTATTAGCTCTAGAATTGCCACAGTTATCCAAGTAGGAAGAAACGATCTAAGGAACCATAACTGATTTAATGAGCCATTCGCGGTTTCGCCTTATTTCGGCATGTACTTAGACATGCATGGCTTAATCTTTGAGACAAGCATATGATTACTGGCAGGATCAACCAGGTAATCGTTCGACTGCGCGTCCGTCCTCGCCTTCGGCGGGCCGGACGCAGTCTGTGTGCGGCGGAGGCCACCTTCAGGCGCCCCAACACGCTTATTTTGCACTCCGAGATGACGGCGTTCGAGCTCGCTACGGCACAACCTTCCCGAAAGACGAGTGGGAGCCGTGCGGCAAGAAGCACGTTCATGCTCGCTCTTTTTCGTTGCATCGACTCGGTCGCGCCGTGCGGGTTGCCCAAGCCCGCTGCACTGTCGGTGGACCGGCCGGAACTAGCAACGGAGCCGAGACTGCAAAGCCGCCAGACGACGGGTCACGCCCGCGTCTTCGGCGCTTTCGCATCTGAATCGCCCGAGGACGACACGGAACACACCTCGATATCGTGGTAAAACGGCACCGTCCGACAACCAGCCCCTAACGCATCAAGCGGATGAGGCTGCAGACGACTGCCGTGGATTCCCCTGGAGCAGACCCGAGGACACGCTTGACGAGGCCGAAGCCCGCCGCATATCAGACACCCGGTCGCTTTCGCGTACGCCGCTCACGAGAACCCCCACATAATAGCAGCGATAAGTACCCAGACCTCCTTGGGCACTAATACGAGCGTACTCGAGAAAATTTCACCGCGGGTGTGCCCCGAAACGTGTGGCACGTTGAGCGTGCCACAAGTCTACGTCGCTCTCAAACCCGCCGAGGTCGTAGAATTTGCGACCCTACTCACGAAATTCCCACCGAGGATACGGCCGCAAACGTACCGCACCTTGGGTAGGCCACGAGTTTGTGCAACACTACGCTGACGGCACAGCACCGAGGTCGTGCGCGCACGCACGGGAAAATTCCGCCGCGGTTTCTGCCGAAAACGTGAGGCACCACGACTCTCCGCAAGTTCGCGTCGACTGCGAAAGACCGAAGTCGTGAACGACGTGTCCGCTACTCGCCGCCGACACGCTGGACACCAAACGTACAACGACTCGACGGCGTCGTAGAGGCCCACGACGCGGTTTTCCTTAACGACGTCTCGGCGTGGCACCGACAGGTTAGAACGGCCGACCAACGTTCCCTGTCCGCCGTTCGGCTCAGTCGAAGGGCTCGGCGACTTCGGCAACGCTGCGAAGCCGCACGGTGACGCACGCCATGTCCCCATTTTTTTTTTTTTTTCTTTCTGCGTCTGCCGGGGTGCCCCTATAATAGCAGCGATAAGCACCCAGACCGCCGTGGGTCGCTCGCCCCGGCTGACGTGGTTTTTCGTACTCCTGCGGCGGTCGCCGTCAAGCACGTCCAAATACGCTACTTTCGTGGGCGCATTCACGCTCTTTCGCTTCGCCGGAGTGCCAGCACTCACTCTGCCAAAAACGGCGAACATCCGAGCGGCGGTTCCCACTTTTGCGTCGGCGTCGCAAACCCCGCCCCGGCAGACGAGGTTTGCCGTACTCGTGCGACGGTGGCCGGCGGGCACGTCGAAAGACGCCGATATCGTGCGCGAATTGGCGCACCTTGGCTTCACCGGAGTGCCGCCACTGACTCCTCCAAAAACGGCGAAGATCCGAGCGGCGCTTCCCACTTTCGCATCGGCGTCCCGAACTCCGCCCCGGCTGACGCGGTTTACCGTACTCGTGCGACGGTCGCCGGCGAGCACGTGGAAAGACGCCGATATCGTGCCCGAATCGGCTCCGTTCGGCTTCGCCGGAGTGCCAGCACTGGCTCGGCGAAAGACGACGAACATCCGAGCGACGGTTCTCACTATTGCGTACGCGTCGCAAACCCCGCCCCGGCAGACGCACTTTGCCGTACTCGTGCGACGGTCGCCGGCGAGCACGTAGAAAGACGCCGATATCGTGCCGGAATCGGCCCCGTTTGGCTTCGCCGGAGTGCCAGCACTCACTCGGCCACAAACGGCGAACATCCGAGCGGCGGTTCCCACTTAGCCGTCGGCGTCCCGAACTCCGCCCCGGCAGACGCGGTTGCCGAGCTCGTGCGACTAGCGACCGCGAAGCCGTCTCGCGACGCCGCTTTCGTGCGCGGCTCCCACTGCGACCTGGGTCACCCGAGGTCGACGAGCAAGAAAGAATGTCGAAAAAAATTTTTTTTTTTTTGCGTCTGCCGGGGTGCCCCTATAATAGCAGCGATAAGCACCCAGACCGCCATGGGTCGCTCGCCCCGGCTGACGTGGTTTTTCGTTTTCCTGCGGTGGTCGTCGTCAAGCACGTCCAAACACGCCACTTTCGTGGGCGCATTCGCGCTCTTTCGCTTCGCCGGAGTGCCAGCACTCACTCTGCCAAAAACGGCGAACATCCTAGTGGCGGTTCCCACTTTTGCGTCGGCGTCGCCAACCCCGCCCCGGCATACGCGGTTTGCCGTACTCGTGCGGCGGTGGCCGGCGGGCACGTCGAAAGACACCGATATCGTGCGCGAGTCGATGCTTCTTGGTCTCGCAGGAGGGCCGCCACTCACTCCTGCAAAAACGGCGAAGATCCGAGCGGCGCTTCCCACTTTTTCGTCGGCATCGCAAACCTCGCCCCGGCAGACGCGCTTTGCCGTACTCGTGCGACGGTCGCCGGCGAGCACGTCGAAATACGCCGATATCGTGCCCGAATCGGCCCCGTTTCGCTTCGCCGGAGTGCCAGCACTCACTCGGCCAAAAACGGCGAACATCCGAGCAGCGGTACCCACTTAGCCGTCGGCATCCCGAACTCCGCGCCGGCTGACGCGGTTGCCGAGCTCGTGCGACTAGCGACCGCGAACGCGTCTCGCGACGCCGCTTTCGTGCGCGGCTCCCATTGCGACCTGGGTTACCCGAGCTCGACCAGCAAAAAAGAAGGTCGAAAAAAAATTTTTTTTTTCTGCGTCTGCCGGGGTGCCCCTATAATAGCAGCGATAAGCACCCAGACCGCCGTGGGTCGCTCGCCCCGGCTGACGTGGTTTTTCGTACTCCTGCAGCGGTCGCCGTCAAGCACGTCCAAATACGCCACTTTCGTGGGCGCTTTCGCGCTCTTTCGCGTCGCCGGTGTGCCAGCACTCACTCTGCCAAAAACGGCGAACATCCTAGTGGCGGTTCCCACTTTTGCGTCGGCGTCGCCAACCCCGCCCCGGCATACGCGGTTTGCCGTACTCGTGCGGCGGTGGCCGGCGGGCACGTCGAAAGACACCGATATCGTGCGCGAGTCGATGCTTCTTGGTCTCGCAGGAGGGCCGCCACTCACTCCTGCAAAAACGGCGAAGATCCGAGCGGCGCTTCCCACTTTTTCGTCGGCATCGCAAACCTCGCCCCGGCAGACGCGCTTTGCCGTACTCGTGCGACGGTCGCCGGCGAGCACGTCGAAATACGCCGATATCGTGCCCGAATCGGCCCCGTTTCGCTTCGCCGGAGTGCCAGCACTCACTCGGCCAAAAACGGCGAACATCCGAGCAGCGGTACCCACTTAGCCGTCGGCATCCCGAACTCCGCGCCGGCTGACGCGGTTGCCGAGCTCGTGCGACTAGCGACCGCGAACGCGTCTCGCGACGCCGCTTTCGTGCGCGGCTCCCATTGCGACCTGGGTTACCCGAGCTCGACCAGCAAAAAAGAAGGTCGAAAAAAAATTTTTTTTTTCTGCGTCTGCCGGGGTGCCCCTATAATAGCAGCGATAAGCACCCAGACCGCCGTGGGTCGCTCGCCCCGGCTGACGTGGTTTTTCGTACTCCTGCAGCGGTCGCCGTCAAGCACGTCCAAATACGCCACTTTCGTGGGCGCTTTCGCGCTCTTTCGCTTCGCCGGAGTGCCAGCACTCACTCTGCCAAAAACGGCGAACATCCTAGTGGCGGTTCCCACTTTTGCGTCGGCGTCGCCAACCCCGCCCCGGCATACGCGGTTTGCCGTACTCGTGCGGCGGTGGCCGGCGGGCACGTCGAAAGACACCGATATCGTGCGCGAGTCGATGCTTCTTGGTCTCGCAGGAGGGCCGCCACTCACTCCTGCAAAAACGGCGAAGATCCGAGCGGCGCTTCCCACTTTTTCGTCGGCATCGCAAACCTCGCCCCGGCAGACGCGCTTTGCCGTACTCGTGCGACGGTCGCCGGCGAGCACGTCGAAATACGCCGATATCGTGCCCGAATCGGCCCCGTTTCGCTTCGCCGGAGTGCCAGCACTCACTCGGCCAAAAACGGCGAACATCCGAGCAGCGGTACCCACTTAGCCGTCGGCATCCCGAACTCCGCGCCGGCTGACGCGGTTGCCGAGCTCGTGCGACTAGCGACCGCGAACGCGTCTCGCGACGCCGCTTTCGTGCGCGGCTCCCATTGCGACCTGGGTTACCCGAGCTCGACCAGCAAAAAAGAAGGTCGAAAAAAAATTTTTTTTTTCTGCGTCTGCCGGGGTGCCCCTATAATAGCAGCGATAAGCACCCAGACCGCCGTGGGTCGCTCGCCCCGGCTGACGTGGTTTTTCGTACTCCTGCAGCGGTCGCCGTCAAGCACGTCCAAATACGCCACTTTCGTGGGCGCTTTCGCGCTCTTTCGCGTCGCCGGTGTGCCAGCACTCACTCTGCCAAAAACGGCGAACATCCTAGTGGCGGTTCCCACTTTTGCGTCGGCGTCGCCAACCCCGCCCCGGCATACGCGGTTTGCCGTACTCGTGCGGCGGTGGCCGGCGGGCACGTCGAAAGACACCGATATCGTGCGCGAGTCGATGCTTCTTGGTCTCGCAGGAGGGCCGCCACTCACTCCTGCAAAAACGGCGAAGATCCGAGCGGCGCTTCCCACTTTTTCGTCGGCATCGCAAACCTCGCCCCGGCAGACGCGCTTTGCCGTACTCGTGCGACGGTCGCCGGCGAGCACGTCGAAATACGCCGATATCGTGCCCGAATCGGCCCCGTTTCGCTTCGCCGGAGTGCCAGCACTCACTCGGCCAAAAACGGCGAACATCCGAGCAGCGGTACCCACTTAGCCGTCGGCATCCCGAACTCCGCGCCGGCTGACGCGGTTGCCGAGCTCGTGCGACTAGCGACCGCGAACGCGTCTCGCGACGCCGCTTTCGTGCGCGGCTCCCATTGCGACCTGGGTTACCCGAGCTCGACCAGCAAAAAAGAAGGTCGAAAAAAAATTTTTTTTTTCTGCGTCTGCCGGGGTGCCCCTATAATAGCAGCGATAAGCACCCAGACCGCCGTGGGTCGCTCGCCCCGGCTGACGTGGTTTTTCGTACTCCTGCAGCGGTCGCCGTCAAGCACGTCCAAATACGCCACTTTCGTGGGCGCTTTCGCGCTCTTTCGCGTCGCCGGTGTGCCAGCACTCACTCTGCCAAAAACGGCCAACATCCGAGCGGCGGTTCCCACTTTTGCGTCGGCGTCGTAAACCCCGCCCCGGCAGACGCGGTTTGCCCTACTCGTTCGACGGTCGCCGGCGAGCGCGTCGAAAGACGCCGATATCGTGCGCTAATTGGCGCTCCTTGGCTTCTCCGGAGTGCCGCCACTCACTCCTCCAAAAACGGCGAAGATCCGAGCGGCGTTCTCCACTTTCGCATCGGCGTCCCGAACTCCGCCCGGGCTGACGCGGTTTACCGTACTCGTGCGACGGTCGCCGCCGGGCACGTCGAAAGACGCCGATATCGTGCCGTAATCGGCCCCGTTTGGCTTCGCCCGAGTGCCAGCACTCACTCGGCCAAAAACGGCGAACATCCGAGCAGCGTTTCCCACTTTCGCATCGGCGTCCCGAAGCCCGCCCCGGCAGACGCGGTTTGCCCTACTCGAGCGACGGTCGCCGGCGATCACGTCGAAAGGCGCCGAATTCGTGCACGAATCGATGCTTCTTGGTCTCGCAGGAGGGCCGCCACTCACTCCTGCAAAAACGGCGAAGATCCGAGTTGCGCTTCCCACTTTTTCGTCGGCGTCCCGAACTACGCCCCGGCTGACGCGGTTTACCGTACTCGTGCGACGGTCGCCGGCGGGCACTTCAAAATACGCCGATTTCGTGGGCGCATTCACGCTGTTTCGCTTCCCCGGAGTGCCAACACTCACTCTGCCGAAAGCGGCGATCATCCGAGCGGCGGTTCCCACTTTTGCGTCGGCTTCGCAAACGGCGCCCCGGCAGACGCGCTCGTGCGACGTACTCGTGCGACGGTCGCCGGCGAGCACGTCGAAAGACGCCGATATCGTGCTCGAATCGACCCCGTTTCGCTTCGCCGGAGTGCTGCCAGTCACGGCGCAGAGAACGGCGAACAAGTGTTTTTTTTTTTTTTCCTAGAATTTGTGTTATAGAAGGCACATTTGATATCGGACGATAATTTTCAACTTTATCACGCGCACCGATTTTCGTGTAGAGGTTTGCAAGTTTATGGGAATTTCTCCACTTGGAATAATGCGATTTAGTAGTACTACGAGAACTTCATGGATGTACTCAAGGGTACGGGGCAAGTCAGTTACGTCAACACCTGCAGATTTTTTACACTTCAAACTGAAAATTGTTGGTTGTGAGTCCTCGTGTGATATTAAAGGCCGATTCGCTAACACATAGAACAAAGAAAGAAAGGAAGAAAAAACGCCCGCGCTCGCTCAAGAAACCTGGGTTCGCAACAAGTGGCAACAACAAGCAACCGAGCGAGTGCGCCAAAACCCGTGGCGGCCGAACAAACGCGAAGTCCCAACCGCGTCAGCCGGGGCGGCACGGGACAGGAAAAATCACTTCAGCCGGGGCGGCGGGGCACCGAATAAACCTCGTCACCTCGTCGCAGGATAAAAGAGGAAACAAAAAGTCTAAACAGCGTCTGCTGGAGCGAATGCGTAATAAAACAACAACAACAACAAAAAAAAAACACCCGCGCTCAAGAAGTCTGCAATCCTCACAAAAGGCGACTGTGACCGAGCAGCGTCAGCCGGGGCCGTGCGGAAACGGAAAAACCGCGACTACCGGGGCGTCGAGGCACCGAAAAATCCACTTCAGCCGCGGCGAAAAAAAAAAACAAAAAGAAAGACGGAGGGGGGGGGGGAACCACGTCTGCCGGGGCGAAGGAAAAAAAAAAACGCGTCTGCCGGGGCGAGCCCGGGTGCGGCACCACCGGGAAAACTGTGGCAAACAGACATGGCGATCGAGTGAGTGGGCCGCCAGCCAGGCTCAGCCAAAAAGTGCAAAGTCCGAACTGCGTCAGCCGGGGCGGCAAAAACCGCGTCAGCCGGGGCGGCGCAAAAAACCGCGTCTGCCGGGGCGGCACGAAACCGCGTCAGCCGGGGCGGGGCGAAAACTGCGTCAGCCGGGGCGAAAAGAAAAAAAAAAAACGCGTCTGCCGGGGCAAGCCCGGGTGCGGCACCACCGGGAAAACTGTGGCAAACAGACATGGCGATCGAGTGAGTGGGCCGCCAGCCAGGCACAGCCGAAAAGTGCAAAGTCCGAACCGTGTCAGCCGGGGCGACGCAAAAACCGCGTCAGCCGGGGCGGCGCGAAAACCGCGTCAGCCGGGGCGGCACGAAACCGCGTCAGCCGGGGCGGCGCGAAAACTGCGTCAGCCGGGGCGGCGCGAAAACCTCGTCAGCCGGGGCGAGCGAAAAGGGGGGGGGGGGGGAACCACGTCTGCCGGGGCGAAAGAAAAAAAAACGCGTCTGCCGGGGCGAGCCCGGGTGCGGCACCACCGGGAAGACTGTGGCAAACAGACATGGCGATCGAGTGAGTGGGCCGCCAGCCAGGCTCAGCCCAAAAAGTGCCAAGTCCGAACTGCGTCAGCCGGGGCGGCAAAAACCGCGTCAGCCGGGGCGGCGCGAAAACCGCGTCTGCCGGGGCGGCGCGAAAACTGCGTCTGCCGGGGCGAGCCCGGGTGCGGCACCACCGGGAAAACTGTGGCAAACAGACATGGCGATCGAGTGAGTGGGCCGCCAGCCAGGCACAGCCGAAAAGTGCTAAGTCCGAACTGCGTCTGCCGGGGCGGCACGAAACCGCGTCAGCCGGGGCGGCGCGAAAACCGCGTCTGCCGGGGCGGCACGAAACCGCGTCAGCCGGGGCGGCGCGAAAACTGCGTCAGCCGGGGCGAGCCCGGGTGCGGCACCACCGGGAAAACTGTGGCAAACAGACATGGCGATCGAGTGAGTGGGCCGCCAGCCAGGCACAGCCGAAAAGTGCTAAGTCCGAACTGCGTCTGCCGGGGCGGCACGAAACCGCGTCAGCCGGGGCGGCGCGAAAACCGCGTCTGCCGGGGCGGCACGAAACCGCGTCAGCCGGGGCGGCGCGAAAACTGCGTCAGCCGGGGCGAGCCCGGGTGCGGCACCACCGGGAAAACTGTGGCAAACAGACATGGCGATCGAGTGAGTGGGCCGCCAGCCAGGCACAGCCGAAAAGTGCTAAGTCCGAACTGCGTCAGCCGGGGCGGCAAAAACCGCGTCAGCCGGGGCGGCGCAAAAAACCGCGTCTGCCGGGGCGGCACGAAACCGCGTCAGCCGGGGCGGCGCGAAAACTGCGTCAGCCGGGGCGAAAGAAAAAAAAAAAACGCGTCTGCCGGGGCGAGCCCGGGTGCGGCACCACCGGGAAAACTGTGGCAAACAGACATGGCGATCGAGTGAGTGGGCCGCCAGCCAGGCACAGCCGAAAAGTGCTAAGTCCGAACTGCGTCTGCCGGGGCGGCACGAAACCGCGTCAGCCGGGGCGGCGCGAAAACCGCGTCTGCCGGGGCGGCACGAAACCGCGTCAGCCGGGGCGGCGCGAAAACTGCGTCAGCCGGGGCGAGCCCGGGTGCGGCACCACCGGGAAAACTGTGGCAAACAGACATGGCGATCGAGTGAGTGGGCCGCCAGCCAGGCACAGCCGAAAAGTGCTAAGTCCGAACTGCGTCTGCCGGGGCGGCACGAAACCGCGTCAGCCGGGGCGGCGCGAAAACCGCGTCTGCCGGGGCGGCACGAAACCGCGTCAGCCGGGGCGGCGCGAAAACTGCGTCAGCCGGGGCGAGCCCGGGTGCGGCACCACCGGGAAAACTGTGGCAAACAGACATGGCGATCGAGTGAGTGGGCCGCCAGCCAGGCACAGCCGAAAAGTGCAAAGTCCGAACCGTGTCAGCCGGGGCGACGCAAAAACCGCGTCAGCCGGGGCGGCGCGAAAACCGCGTCAGCCGGGGCGGCACGAAACCGCGTCAGCCGGGGCGGCGCGAAAACTGCGTCAGCCGGGGCGGCGCGAAAACCTCGTCAGCCGGGGCGAGCGAAAAGGGGGGGGGGGGAACCACGTCTGCCGGGGCGAAAGAAAAAAAAAACGCGTCTGCCGGGGCGAGCCCGGGTGCGGCACCACCGGGAAGACTGTGGCAAACAGACATGGCGATCGAGTGAGTGGGCCGCCAGCCAGGCTCAGCCCAAAAAGTGCCAAGTCCGAACTGCGTCAGCCGGGGCGGCAAAAACCGCGTCAGCCGGGGCGGCGCGAAAACCGCGTCTGCCGGGGCGGCGCGAAAACTGCGTCAGCCGGGGCGAGCCCGGGTGCGGCACCACCGGGAAAACTGTGGCTAACAGACATGGCGATCGAGTGAGTGGGCCACCAGCCAGGCTCAGCCAAAAAGTGCCAAGTCCGAACTGCGTCAGCCGGGGCGGCAAAAACCGCGTCAGCCGGGGCGGCGCAAAAAAACCGCGTCTGCCGGGGCGGCACGAAACCGCGTCAGCCGGGGCGGCGCGAAAACTGCGTCAGCCGGGGCGAAAGAAAAAAAAAAACGCGTCTGCCGGGGCGAGCCCGGGTGCGGCACCACCGGGAAAACTGTGGCAAACAGACATGGCGATCGAGTGAGTGGGCCGCCAGCCAGGCACAGCCGAAAAGTGCTAAGTCCGAACTGCGTCTGCCGGGGCGGCACGAAACCGCGTCAGCCGGGGCGGCGCGAAAACCGCGTCTGCCGGGGCGGCACGAAACCGCGTCAGCCGGGGCGGCGCGAAAACTGCGTCAGCCGGGGCGAGCCCGGGTGCGGCACCACCGGGAAAACTGTGGCAAACAGACATGGCGATCGAGTGAGTGGGCCGCCAGCCAGGCACAGCCGAAAAGTGCTAAGTCCGAACTGCGTCTGCCGGGGCGGCACGAAACCGCGTCAGCCGGGGCGGCGCGAAAACCGCGTCTGCCGGGGCGGCACGAAACCGCGTCAGCCGGGGCGGCGCGAAAACTGCGTCAGCCGGGGCGAGCCCGGGTGCGGCACCACCGGGAAAACTGTGGCAAACAGACATGGCGATCGAGTGAGTGGGCCGCCAGCCAGGCACAGCCGAAAAGTGCTAAGTCCGAACTGCGTCAGCCGGGGCGGCAAAAACCGCGTCAGCCGGGGCGGCGCAAAAAACCGCGTCTGCCGGGGCGGCACGAAACCGCGTCAGCCGGGGCGGCGCGAAAACTGCGTCAGCCGGGGCGAAAGAAAAAAAAAAACGCGTCTGCCGGGGCGAGCCCGGGTGCGGCACCACCGGGAAAACTGTGGCAAACAGACATGGCGATCGAGTGAGTGGGCCGCCAGCCAGGCACAGCCGAAAAGTGCTAAGTCCGAACTGCGTCTGCCGGGGCGGCACGAAACCGCGTCAGCCGGGGCGGCGCGAAAACCGCGTCTGCCGGGGCGGCACGAAACCGCGTCAGCTGGGGCGGCGCGAAAACTGCGTCAGCCGGGGCGAGCCCGGGTGCGGCACCACCGGGAAAACTGTGGCAAACAGACATGGCGATTGAGTGAGTGGGCCGCCAGCCAGGCACAGCCGAAAAGTGCTAAGTCCGAACTGCGTCTGCCGGGGCGGCACGAAACCGCGTCAGCCGGGGCGGCGCGAAAACCGCGTCTGCCGGGGCGGCACGAAACCGCGTCAGCCGGGGCGGCGCGAAAACTGCGTCAGCCGGGGCGAGCCCGGGTGCGGCACCACCGGGAAAACTGTGGCAAACAGACATGGCGATCGAGTGAGTGGGCCGCCAGCCAGGCACAGCCGAAAAGTGCTAAGTCCGAACTGCGTCTGCCGGGGCGGCACGAAACCGCGTCAGCCGGGGCGGCGCGAAAACCGCGTCTGCCGGGGCGGCACGAAACCGCGTCAGCCGGGGCGGCGCGAAAACTGCGTCAGCCGGGGCGAGCCCGGGTGCGGCACCACCGGGAAAACTGTGGCAAACAGACATGGCGATCGAGTGAGTGGGCCGCCAGCCAGGCACAGCCGAAAAGTGCAAAGTCCGAACCGTGTCAGCCGGGGCGACGCAAAAACCGCGTCAGCCGGGGCGGCGCGAAAACCGCGTCTGCCGGGGCGGCACGAAACCGCGTCAGCCGGGGCGGCGCGAAAACTGCGTCAGCCGGGGCGAGCCCGGGTGCGGCACCACCGGGAAAACTGTGGCAAACAGACATGGCGATCGAGTGAGTGGGCCGCCAGCCAGGCACAGCCGAAAAGTGCTAAGTCCGAACTGCGTCAGCCGGGGCGGCAAAAACCGCGTCAGCCGGG
>NW_027465082.1:47500-58433 GCF_043290135.1 Rhipicephalus microplus
AACCCTGTACAGGGCCACTTCTTCACAAGGCTGGCAATCGGCTTCCCCGCTGCACGCGTGCGGCGCACAACCGGTGTGACGTGGAAGTGACGGGACACGTTCGTAAACCCATCGCGAACCGAGTACGACGCCCTACCAAGTGCGCCCGCAACCCTGTACAGGGTCACATCTTCACAAGGCTGGCAAGCGGCATTCCGCTGCGCGCGTGCGTCGTCCGAGCAGTTGCGTGATAAACGACCGTGTCGAAAGCCCAAACACCGCCGAGGCCAGTCGCCGCCGCCGCAAGGGCAGCCACGCAGCCTGGCGAGAGGCATCGTCTCGTGTAGCGTCGCCCCCGCCCCAACTGGAGTGGCCCAGTTTTTTGAACGGGACGGGAACTGCGAAGCACTTAGACCGACGGCGGACTACGACGAGAACGCCTTAAGCTTCGCCAACGTTTCGCCAACTCGTGCGGGAGACTTTTTCCGCTTCGCGGCAAGTCGTCGCGCCGTGCTCTCCGCATCAACCGCGTACGCAGCGAACCGCAAACGTCGGGCGCAGCCTCCTCACCTCCCTGCGCTTTGCGCGCGAACGTTCCCTGTTCGCGCGGCAAAGCCTGGAGGAGGCACGGCCCCGCAGCGTGTTCGAGCGCCCGGTCTACGGGACACCCTGCTTACTTCGAGGGCAACAAGCGCAACGCAAGGCTGCGATCTCGCGCACTTTGCGCACGGCTGGAGAAGCTTTGCTGGCCGGCTTTCGCTCCTCGTGTTTACCGTGCGTTAAAGTTGCGCGTCCGTGGCTCTCGCAGCTCTTGCGCGCCCGGTCGCAGAGAGGAGTACGCAACCTCGACCGCACTTTCCCTGCAGGCTTCCTTCCGACTCGAAGTCCTGCGGCGGTCTCAACGAGGTGCCACATCCTCAATGCAGTCGGTCGCCCCCGTTTCGGTTGGGCTCTGGCACGACGGTCGCCACCGTCTCGCCCTTGAGTGGCCGCTGTTGGCGCTCGCTGTGAGGTGTTCAGCGTGCTGTCCGTGTTGCCGACGCGGTCAAAACGAGTCGACGGCTCACGTTCCCTTGTGCGCCGAAGGCTCTCTTGATATGTGATCCGACCCTCAGACAGACGAAGCCAAGGGAAGACCCAAGGCCGCAATGTGCGTTCAAAGAATCAGTGCTCAGTGTGTCCTGCAATTCACACCAAGTCTCGCAGCTGGCTGCGTTCTTCATCGACCCGAGAACCGAGTGATCCACCGCTTAGAGTCGTGAAAAAGTGTTTGTTCAATTCCGTACAGTCAAAACCAAACGTTTCTGGCACTCGGCCAAACAGTGGCCAAGAAGGGCGCTTTTCAGCGCACGCTTGGACTCCAAAACTCTGCCGCGCCTTTTTCGGCTGCCGCAAATCGAGCAAACGGTGTGTTTCGGACGGCGTTTCGCTTTCGCTACTTGCGAGTGCTTTCGTGGTCCACCCCTCTATAAATACTCGGGAGGCGTCGAAGCCGGTTCTCCAAGCCGGACCCGTAGGTATCGTTGTGTGCTCGCTCTCATTGGCCCGCCTAACCAGAAAATGCCTGCGGTACACCCATTTGGATAAGAGTGCACGCAGATGCGGGCCTCGACGGCTACACATTTCCTCGGGCGGCCGCCTCCCGGCCTCCGTGGAGCGCGGGATGCACGGTCCCATCGACAAGCCTCTCCCGTTTTTACCGTGGCGTCGCGGTTCACCACGGCAGGCGGGTCGGTCTCCTCCGCATAAAAAGGGGGACCCCCGCTTTTTGTTCCACGAAATCGCACAAGCTTTTTTCGCATCCACGGTTTGCCACCGCACACCAAAATGCCGATCCGGCTGCCTACTTTAGCCAACAGGTGGAGCCAGGCGCGCCGTACTTGCGCGGCACTTCCCACGTCCACCGAAGTCGGTGCCAAGGACCACTTTCGGCGCCGGAGCCGCGTACGAGCCTACTCGAGGCGGAAGAACGAAGCCAGCAAGGGCCTGGCCGCAAGTGCGTTCAATTGTCGGGACGTCCAAGTCCCTCGTTCTTCCGTGCTTCCTCTTTCGGCAAGTCGTTGCGGCACCTTCCCAAAGCGCGCAGACCCGCTAATCGCGACGAGCGCGACGTGGCCGTGCCGCCTTTCCCTCGGCAGCAAGCAAAACGCCTGGCAACGTCGACGCTCCCCTAACCGCGATCTCGCACCGTGTTTCGTGTGGCGAATTCAAAAGCCGGCCGGCGCTGCTGCAACCATTACGGTCGGTACGCATACGCCGCGGAGGGCGGGACGGTCATCGGAGCGTGCGGTTCCTCCATCGAGTACTGCGCACCTCGGCCGTCGCATCGCCGTGCCATGACCGGCCGCGCGTCAACGCGAACCGGTGCCAGCGAGATCCCTCGCCTGCAAGAACCGACCGGCAGCCTCCGTCACCCGAGGACGCGGAGGCGCTTGCCGCGGACGGCGGGACGGTATGCACTGGTGCACAGCGGACCCGTCACATCGCCAGTTCCTTGACCGACCGCCGACGCTTGTGCCGTTCCTCTCGTACTTGGCAGTCGCCGCGCGATTGTCGGGTCTCGTTCTTGCACGCTCGAACGGTCGGGAGGGCACTCGGCTGGCGTTTCGGGAACGCGCAGCCTCGCCTTCTACCGACGTAACCACGACTCGCCGTTCGCGCTCCGCCGCTCCTGTTTACAGTACTAGGCGGTCCCGCAGCGGTCGGGTCGCGCATTTCGAGCGCTTCGAGCCACGGTGCAGTGGCGGGTCGAAAGCCGACCTATGAGTGCGTTGCGCCGTTTGTACCCGCGTCCGCCACCTGGCCGACCGTCCAAGGTCGCGGTGTTGGCGTCCGCTGGGCGCAACAATTTGTCACGGGGTGCCGCTCCACATTCAGGCAGCCCCGTGGGGAAAAGCCGACCCCGCGTCCAAACGGGGTCAGCGGCAGAAAGTGTCGGGCGCAGACGCAGCTGAGGCGCTCACCCTTCACAATCCGTTAATGATCCTTCCGCAGGTTCACCTACGGAAACCTTGTTACGACTTTTACTTCCTCTAAATGATCAAGTTTGGTCATCTTTCCAACAGACCGGCGCAACCGAAAGGCCGCGCCGGACATCGGTCCGAAGACCTCACTAAATCATTCAATCGGTAGTAGCGACGGGCGGTGTGTACAAAGGGCAGGGACGTAATCAACGCGAGCTTATGACTCGCGCTTACTGGGAATTCCTCGTTCAAGGGGAACAATTGCAAGCCCCTATCCCAATCACGAAAGAAGTTCCACGGGTTACCCAGTCTTTTCAGACAGGGATAAAGACACGCTGCTTCCTTCAGTGTAGCGCGCGTGCGGCCCCGGACATCTAAGGGCATCACAGACCTGTTATTGCTCTGTTTCGTGCGGCTAGGAGCCGCTTGTCCCTCTAAGAAGGTTGTAAGGTGCTGGGAACCCCGCACCTATTTAATAGGCTAGAGTCTCGTTCGTTATCGGAATTAACCAGACAAATCGCTCCACCAACTAAGAACGGCCATGCACCACCATCCACCGAATCAAGAAAGAGCTCTCAATCTGTCAATCCTCCCAGTGTCCGGGCCGGGTAAGTTTTCCCGTGTTGAGTCAAATTAAGCCGCAGGCTCCACTCCTGGTGGTGCCCTTCCGTCAATTCCTTTAAGTTTCAGCTTTGCAACCATACTTCCCCCGGAACCCAAATACTTTGGTTTCCCGGAAGCTGCCCGCCGAGTCATTTGAGTAACTCAGGCGGATCGCTGGTTGGCATCGTTTATGGTCAGAACTAGGGCGGTATCTGATCGCCTTCGAACCTCTGACTTTCGTTCTTGATCAATGAAAACATTCTTGGCAAATGCTTTCGCAGTAGTTCGTCTTGCGACGGTCCAAGAATTTCACCTCTAGCGCCGCAATACGAATGCCCCCGTCCGTCCCTCTTAATCATTACCTCGTATTCCAAAAACCAACAGAACAGAAACGAGGTCTTGTTCTATTATTCCATGCAAGTTTATTCAGGCGACTCGCCTGCGTTGAGCACTCTAATTTTTTCAAAGTAAAAGCACCGGCCATCTCGAGGCACACAATGAAGTGCACCAAGAAAGAACCGGCATGATGTTCAGTCCGAGCCGTCGCATCGGGTAGATGCACTACTCGTCTGGAACTGAGATCCAACTACGAGCTTTTTAACCGCAGCAGCTTTAGTATACGCTATTGGAGCTGGAATTACCGCGGCTGCTGGCACCAGACTTGCCCTCCAATTGATCCTCGTTAAAGGATTTAGAGTGTACTCATTTCAATTACGGGGCCTCAAAAGAGTCCCGTATTGTTATTTTTCGTCACTACCTCCCCGTGCCGGGAGTGGGTAATTTGCGCGCCTGCTGCCTTCCTTGGATGTGGTAGCCGTTTCTCAGGCTCCCTCTCCGGAATCGAACCCTGATTCTCCGTTACCCGTAACAACCATGGTAAGCAAGTAACCTACCATCGAAAGTTGATAAGGCAGACACTTGAAAGAAACGTCGCCGGCTCGTGGCCATGCGATCAGCACAAAGTTATCCAGAGTCACCACACAATACGGGCCGAAACCCGATCGATCTTGGTCTAATAAAAGCACCCGTTACCCAAAGGGCTCCAGGCTCACTGCATGTATTAGCTCTAGAATTGCCACAGTTATCCAAGTAGGAAGAAACGATCTAAGGAACCATAACTGATTTAATGAGCCATTCGCGGTTTCGCCTTATTTCGGCATGTACTTAGACATGCATGGCTTAATCTTTGAGACAAGCATATGATTACTGGCAGGATCAACCAGGTAATCGTTCGACTGCGCGTCCGTCCTCGCCTTCGGCGGGCCGGACGCAGTCTGTGTGCGGCGGAGGCCACCTTCAGGCGCCCCAACACGCTTATTTTGCACTCCGAGATGACGGCGTTCGAGCTCGCTACGGCACAACCTTCCCGAAAGACGAGTGGGAGCCGTGCGGCAAGAAGCACGTTCATGCTCGCTCTTTTTCGTTGCATCGACTCGGTCGCGCCGTGCGGGTTGCCCAAGCCCGCTGCACTGTCGGTGGACCGGCCGGAACTAGCAACGGAGCCGAGACTGCAAAGCCGCCAGACGACGGGTCACGCCCGCGTCTTCGGCGCTTTCGCATCTGAATCGCCCGAGGACGACACGGAACACACCTCGATATCGTGGTAAAACGGCACCGTCCGACAACCAGCCCCTAACGCATCAAGCGGATGAGGCTGCAGACGACTGCCGTGGATTCCCCTGGAGCAGACCCGAGGACACGCTTGACGAGGCCGAAGCCCGCCGCATATCAGACACCCGGTCGCTTTCGCGTACGCCGCTCACGAGAACCCCCACATAATAGCAGCGATAAGTACCCAGACCTCCTTGGGCACTAATACGAGCGTACTCGAGAAAATTTCACCGCGGGTGTGCCCCGAAACGTGTGGCACGTTGAGCGTGCCACAAGTCTACGTCGCTCTCAAACCCGCCGAGGTCGTAGAATTTGCGACCCTACTCACGAAATTCCCACCGAGGATACGGCCGCAAACGTACCGCACCTTGGGTAGGCCACGAGTTTGTGCAACACTACGCTGACGGCACAGCACCGAGGTCGTGCGCGCACGCACGGGAAAATTCCGCCGCGGTTTCTGCCGAAAACGTGAGGCACCACGACTCTCCGCAAGTTCGCGTCGACTGCGAAAGACCGAAGTCGTGAACGACGTGTCCGCTACTCGCCGCCGACACGCTGGACACCAAACGTACAACGACTCGACGGCGTCGTAGAGGCCCACGACGCGGTTTTCCTTAACGACGTCTCGGCGTGGCACCGACAGGTTAGAACGGCCGACCAACGTTCCCTGTCCGCCGTTCGGCTCAGTCGAAGGGCTCGGCGACTTCGGCAACGCTGCGAAGCCGCACGGTGACGCACGCCATGTCCCCATTTTTTTTTTTTTTTCTTTCTGCGTCTGCCGGGGTGCCCCTATAATAGCAGCGATAAGCACCCAGACCGCCGTGGGTCGCTCGCCCCGGCTGACGTGGTTTTTCGTACTCCTGCGGCGGTCGCCGTCAAGCACGTCCAAATACGCTACTTTCGTGGGCGCATTCACGCTCTTTCGCTTCGCCGGAGTGCCAGCACTCACTCTGCCAAAAACGGCGAACATCCGAGCGGCGGTTCCCACTTTTGCGTCGGCGTCGCAAACCCCGCCCCGGCAGACGAGGTTTGCCGTACTCGTGCGACGGTGGCCGGCGGGCACGTCGAAAGACGCCGATATCGTGCGCGAATTGGCGCACCTTGGCTTCACCGGAGTGCCGCCACTGACTCCTCCAAAAACGGCGAAGATCCGAGCGGCGCTTCCCACTTTCGCATCGGCGTCCCGAACTCCGCCCCGGCTGACGCGGTTTACCGTACTCGTGCGACGGTCGCCGGCGAGCACGTGGAAAGACGCCGATATCGTGCCCGAATCGGCTCCGTTCGGCTTCGCCGGAGTGCCAGCACTGGCTCGGCGAAAGACGACGAACATCCGAGCGACGGTTCTCACTATTGCGTACGCGTCGCAAACCCCGCCCCGGCAGACGCACTTTGCCGTACTCGTGCGACGGTCGCCGGCGAGCACGTAGAAAGACGCCGATATCGTGCCGGAATCGGCCCCGTTTGGCTTCGCCGGAGTGCCAGCACTCACTCGGCCACAAACGGCGAACATCCGAGCGGCGGTTCCCACTTAGCCGTCGGCGTCCCGAACTCCGCCCCGGCAGACGCGGTTGCCGAGCTCGTGCGACTAGCGACCGCGAAGCCGTCTCGCGACGCCGCTTTCGTGCGCGGCTCCCACTGCGACCTGGGTCACCCGAGGTCGACGAGCAAGAAAGAATGTCGAAAAAAATTTTTTTTTTTTTTGCGTCTGCCGGGGTGCCCCTATAATAGCAGCGATAAGCACCCAGACCGCCATGGGTCGCTCGCCCCGGCTGACGTGGTTTTTCGTTTTCCTGCGGTGGTCGTCGTCAAGCACGTCCAAACACGCCACTTTCGTGGGCGCATTCGCGCTCTTTCGCTTCGCCGGAGTGCCAGCACTCACTCTGCCAAAAACGGCGAACATCCTAGTGGCGGTTCCCACTTTTGCGTCGGCGTCGCCAACCCCGCCCCGGCATACGCGGTTTGCCGTACTCGTGCGGCGGTGGCCGGCGGGCACGTCGAAAGACACCGATATCGTGCGCGAGTCGATGCTTCTTGGTCTCGCAGGAGGGCCGCCACTCACTCCTGCAAAAACGGCGAAGATCCGAGCGGCGCTTCCCACTTTTTCGTCGGCATCGCAAACCTCGCCCCGGCAGACGCGCTTTGCCGTACTCGTGCGACGGTCGCCGGCGAGCACGTCGAAATACGCCGATATCGTGCCCGAATCGGCCCCGTTTCGCTTCGCCGGAGTGCCAGCACTCACTCGGCCAAAAACGGCGAACATCCGAGCAGCGGTACCCACTTAGCCGTCGGCATCCCGAACTCCGCGCCGGCTGACGCGGTTGCCGAGCTCGTGCGACTAGCGACCGCGAACGCGTCTCGCGACGCCGCTTTCGTGCGCGGCTCCCATTGCGACCTGGGTTACCCGAGCTCGACCAGCAAAAAAGAAGGTCGAAAAAAAATTTTTTTTTTCTGCGTCTGCCGGGGTGCCCCTATAATAGCAGCGATAAGCACCCAGACCGCCGTGGGTCGCTCGCCCCGGCTGACGTGGTTTTTCGTACTCCTGCAGCGGTCGCCGTCAAGCACGTCCAAATACGCCACTTTCGTGGGCGCTTTCGCGCTCTTTCGCGTCGCCGGTGTGCCAGCACTCACTCTGCCAAAAACGGCGAACATCCTAGTGGCGGTTCCCACTTTTGCGTCGGCGTCGCCAACCCCGCCCCGGCATACGCGGTTTGCCGTACTCGTGCGGCGGTGGCCGGCGGGCACGTCGAAAGACACCGATATCGTGCGCGAGTCGATGCTTCTTGGTCTCGCAGGAGGGCCGCCACTCACTCCTGCAAAAACGGCGAAGATCCGAGCGGCGCTTCCCACTTTTTCGTCGGCATCGCAAACCTCGCCCCGGCAGACGCGCTTTGCCGTACTCGTGCGACGGTCGCCGGCGAGCACGTCGAAATACGCCGATATCGTGCCCGAATCGGCCCCGTTTCGCTTCGCCGGAGTGCCAGCACTCACTCGGCCAAAAACGGCGAACATCCGAGCAGCGGTACCCACTTAGCCGTCGGCATCCCGAACTCCGCGCCGGCTGACGCGGTTGCCGAGCTCGTGCGACTAGCGACCGCGAACGCGTCTCGCGACGCCGCTTTCGTGCGCGGCTCCCATTGCGACCTGGGTTACCCGAGCTCGACCAGCAAAAAAGAAGGTCGAAAAAAAATTTTTTTTTTCTGCGTCTGCCGGGGTGCCCCTATAATAGCAGCGATAAGCACCCAGACCGCCGTGGGTCGCTCGCCCCGGCTGACGTGGTTTTTCGTACTCCTGCAGCGGTCGCCGTCAAGCACGTCCAAATACGCCACTTTCGTGGGCGCTTTCGCGCTCTTTCGCGTCGCCGGTGTGCCAGCACTCACTCTGCCAAAAACGGCCAACATCCGAGCGGCGGTTCCCACTTTTGCGTCGGCGTCGTAAACCCCGCCCCGGCAGACGCGGTTTGCCCTACTCGTTCGACGGTCGCCGGCGAGCGCGTCGAAAGACGCCGATATCGTGCGCTAATTGGCGCTCCTTGGCTTCTCCGGAGTGCCGCCACTCACTCCTCCAAAAACGGCGAAGATCCGAGCGGCGTTCTCCACTTTCGCATCGGCGTCCCGAACTCCGCCCGGGCTGACGCGGTTTACCGTACTCGTGCGACGGTCGCCGCCGGGCACGTCGAAAGACGCCGATATCGTGCCGTAATCGGCCCCGTTTGGCTTCGCCCGAGTGCCAGCACTCACTCGGCCAAAAACGGCGAACATCCGAGCAGCGTTTCCCACTTTCGCATCGGCGTCCCGAAGCCCGCCCCGGCAGACGCGGTTTGCCCTACTCGAGCGACGGTCGCCGGCGATCACGTCGAAAGGCGCCGAATTCGTGCACGAATCGATGCTTCTTGGTCTCGCAGGAGGGCCGCCACTCACTCCTGCAAAAACGGCGAAGATCCGAGTTGCGCTTCCCACTTTTTCGTCGGCGTCCCGAACTACGCCCCGGCTGACGCGGTTTACCGTACTCGTGCGACGGTCGCCGGCGGGCACTTCAAAATACGCCGATTTCGTGGGCGCATTCACGCTGTTTCGCTTCCCCGGAGTGCCAACACTCACTCTGCCGAAAGCGGCGATCATCCGAGCGGCGGTTCCCACTTTTGCGTCGGCTTCGCAAACGGCGCCCCGGCAGACGCGCTCGTGCGACGTACTCGTGCGACGGTCGCCGGCGAGCACGTCGAAAGACGCCGATATCGTGCTCGAATCGACCCCGTTTCGCTTCGCCGGAGTGCTGCCAGTCACGGCGCAGAGAACGGCGAACAAGTGTTTTTTTTTTTTTTTCCTAGAATTTGTGTTATAGAAGGCACATTTGATATCGGACGATAATTTTCAACTTTATCACGCGCACCGATTTTCGTGTAGAGGTTTGCAAGTTTATGGGAATTTCTCCACTTGGAATAATGCGATTTAGTAGTACTACGAGAACTTCATGGATGTACTCAAGGGTACGGGGCAAGTCAGTTACGTCAACACCTGCAGATTTTTTACACTTCAAACTGAAAATTGTTGGTTGTGAGTCCTCGTGTGATATTAAAGGCCGATTCGCTAACACATAGAACAAAGAAAGAAAGGAAGAAAAAACGCCCGCGCTCGCTCAAGAAACCTGGGTTCGCAACAAGTGGCAACAACAAGCAACCGAGCGAGTGCGCCAAAACCCGTGGCGGCCGAACAAACGCGAAGTCCCAACCGCGTCAGCCGGGGCGGCACGGGACAGGAAAAATCACTTCAGCCGGGGCGGCGGGGCACCGAATAAACCTCGTCACCTCGTCGCAGGATAAAAGAGGAAACAAAAAGTCTAAACAGCGTCTGCTGGAGCGAATGCGTAATAAAACAACAACAACAACAAAAAAAAAACACCCGCGCTCAAGAAGTCTGCAATCCTCACAAAAGGCGACTGTGACCGAGCAGCGTCAGCCGGGGCCGTGCGGAAACGGAAAAACCGCGACTACCGGGGCGTCGAGGCACCGAAAAAATCCACTTCAGCCGCGGCGAAAAAAAAACAAAAAGAAAGACGGAGGGGGGGGGGGGGAACCACGTCTGCCGGGGCGAAGGAAAAAAAAAAACGCGTCTGCCGGGGCGAGCCCGGGTGCGGCACCACCGGGAAAACTGTGGCAAACAGACATGGCGATCGAGTGAGTGGGCCGCCAGCCAGGCTCAGCAAAAGTGCAAAGTCCGAACTGCGTCAGCCGGGGCGGCAAAAACCGCGTCAGCCGGGGCGGCGCAAAAAACCGCGTCTGCCGGGGCGGCACGAAACCGCGTCAGCCGGGGCGGGGCGAAAACTGCGTCAGCCGGGGCGAAAAGAAAAAAAAAAAAACGCGTCTGCCGGGGCAAGCCCGGGTGCGGCACCACCGGGAAAACTGTGGCAAACAGACATGGCGATCGAGTGAGTGGGCCGCCAGCCAGGCACAGCCGAAAAGTGCAAAGTCCGAACCGTGTCAGCCGGGGCGACGCAAAAACCGCGTCAGCCGGGGCGGCGCGAAAACCGCGTCAGCCGGGGCGGCACGAAACCGCGTCAGCCGGGGCGGCGCGAAAACTGCGTCAGCCGGGGCGGCGCGAAAACCTCGTCAGCCGGGGCGAGCGAAAAGGGGGGGGGGGGGGGAACCACGTCTGCCGGGGCGAAAGAAAAAAAAAACGCGTCTGCCGGGGCGAGCCCGGGTGCGGCACCACCGGGAAGACTGTGGCAAACAGACATGGCGATCGAGTGAGTGGGCCGCCAGCCAGGCTCAGCCCAAAAAGTGC